>NW_027512472.1:0-300000 GCF_048772815.1 Callospermophilus lateralis | reverse complement strand
CCCTGACTTTAGACAAATGAGGGGCAAACGAGCTGATTTTGGACACTGTCATTGGCTGCGCCCCTCATGGAAACCTCCAGCCAGAGGTTAAGATGATTGACTATATGGAATAAGATGAGGGCCATGTGGTAGTGTTTTGGTTTTAATTTTGGTCATTTGTGTGGCATTGGAAAAAATGACTGGGTCCACGTGGGCTTGAACTCTGGTGTGATTCCCCTTAGAGACTGGGTTTTGGAACTGAACTCAGAGAAGCATTGCCATGAATTTTGTTGGGATTTTAAGAGGCCACGCATGAAAGTCGCTCTTGGAAACTGAGACCTAGGCCCCGGGTGGATTTCCACAGAGGCCTGGGAATCTCAGCAAGGATATCACATGATTTTATTCTTAAAGAAATGGCAGCCATAGTTGAGAGTCAAAACACACATGGACCTCACATTGTAGACCTCAATGGGCCTGGCCTAATGTTACCTTTTGTCCACTCTTTGGGAAGCCATGCCTGTGAGAGTTCTCCAGAGATTTCATTGAAATGAGCTTCCTCACCATTTAATGTTTGCTAAATGAACTGAAACCCACAGTGCCTCCAACTTCATGCTTGAAAAATGGCTAGATAAATACCATGAAATTTTTGAAATTCCTATGACCAGGTGGCACTGGAGAAACATTGGATGTCCTGTTGCTGATCATGAGTATACCAGACAGTGCCTTGATTTACTGAGTTTCATGAAAATGGTGTAGAACAGAGATGCCAGAAATTTGGAGCCTGCTGAGGAGTGGGTCTAGAGCAGTGGTGGGGAGGTGTTTGCTAAAACATCCGTGGTAGGGCCATGTGGATCTACCATTGGATTCCAAATGGCTTGTAACTGACATGGTGCAGCCAACAGACCCTTATATGTAAAGGCATCTTGTTATATGGAGAGTTTTCAGAGGAAAATTAAGAATCAGGTTGATATGGACAAGGGGGCAATGGGGCAAGCTGTGAGAGATAGGAGCCTAGTTGGTGCATTCTCTTGCAGACCCTGACCCACAACACGTGACAGAACTCCCTCCAGCACTGTGTCCCCGGTTAGCTCCTAGTATTTCGTGAAACAAATATCAAACTCACAGTGCAGCAGCAAAAACACCACAAAAAGTGGAAGAGGACCAAATGGCTTCACAGTCCACACGGGGAGACACTTAGTCCCCAATGGCCTCAGTTTACCTACAAAGATAGGATTCAGCACTGCTTCATCTTGTTCATTGGAAAATAAGAAACCATGTCCTCCAGGTCACATAGATGCAGACCCAGCTTTGATGTTCTCACTACAGAGGAAGCCAAATCTCCTGAAAACAACATATATTTCAAGTGTGGAAGCTCAGAGGCAGTTTCTCAAAAAGTTTTTAGGCCAGCAGAGCTCCATGTTTGTGGAGTGTTTACCCTGTCCCTTAGTTTTGGAAACTCCTCTACCACCTCCAAGCTTGTGAACTCCTGAGCATTTTCCATTCCAGATATGTATTCACTGATTTTGTAACTCTTCTCCTCTAATTGTGTCTTACTTGGGGTGAAGGTAATGTCAAGGCATTGTTCTGGATGAGAGTGGGAGGATATTTGTGCAGCATATATTTGCATACACATTGGATTCATTTTCCAATTTTCCATTCGAAATACTGAATCCCTGACACTAACCCATACCTAGTAGACTCAGACTATTCATCCTAATATAATGGAGAATATTAACCCAACACATTAGAAATACAAGTACTTCAGAGGAGACATGTTGTATAGTTGGACTTGACATTTGCATTATATAAGGTAGGAGTTATAAATCTAGTCAAATTTATTTGAAATATTCTCCATGTGTTTTAAACTTAACAAATATGTGAATTTTTGTTTCCTTTTTCTGTAGTCTATTCACACATGTATATTTATATGCATATATAGAATCCTACCAGGTATCACACGTACATTTTTGTGAGGTGGCTGTCTTGGCAGATACAAATTGTGAGAAGAGTTCACTCCTCCTAAATGCTGTTGGAAATGAAAATTCAACTTATAGGAGAGTGTCCTAGTAGAACAACATTATTCATTAGCTCATGTTCAGTAAAATAAATATTTTTGCATTTGTGGATGATACATATTTACTGATGAATTTCGATTGGCATTTATATTGGTACTTTTTAATGTCTGTGAGTGTGTGTGTGTGTGTGTGTGTGTGTGTGTGTGTGTATAGATATAGATATAGATATAGATATACTCTCCAAATTTTTCAAAATATGAAATATATGTGTCTAATATACACTCTCTAAATTCATTCATGTTCATGTATGTGGATTTATAATCCACTTTTCACAAGATGATAATCAGAAATATTCATCCACCTGAAATACATATTTGTTTCCTAGTACTGAAAACTAACTTCAGTGAATGGTGCATACAAATCCTAATTATTCTACAGTAACTGACCCAGTCTAACATCAATGCAAGTAGACTCCAATGGGACATGATATGTAATTTGTCATTCATTTGTATTCGACACTGGTACATTATTGTTTCTTCAGTTTTTGCACATCACAGGATATACATTTCATCCACAAGTTCACAAATTAATAAGCATTTGTTTCAACTTTCACCACTTCTTGCTTCAGAACACATGTATTGTCAGGGTTTCTTGACTGGTCTTTTCATGAGACTTCTTTCCAAACACATTATTTTGAATTTCCATAATCATTTTGAAGCAAACGTCACACACTCTTCATGATAAACCAAAACACAAATATTTCCATTACATATATACCTGGTTGGAATGAATGATTGTATATCAATATACGATTTCCTTTAATTTTTCAGATATCAGTTCAGTTCATTATTTAAAGTTCAAAAAAGTTATATTATTTATTCACAGTATGGTCTATTCATGCTTTTTCTCTATATTCCTAGAAACAGGGTACACCTCTTTGTAACCCCGATTCTCATTTTACATCTTCAATATATTGCTCCCAGAAATGGTGAAAGAAATACTCATGTCACCTCATTATCACAGTAATATTCTGGACAAAAAATGGAAAGGTCACACTTATGATTGTACCAAAGCCTAAATGGAAAGTGAACATGGATTTCTAAAAACATCCATGTCCAGGTTGCCTAATGCTGTCAATTGTCAATCCTATTGGTGACTACATATTTGTTTTTTTCCTAATTTATATATTCAAACTCAACCCTGTTGAAAATGTCTAATTCTATCACTCACTTTATACTTTGCCTGATTTCGTAATGTTTCTATTGATATCTGCTTTTCTACATATTTTCCCCAGTTCAACATAGTGACTGACTCTTCATATGTGCTGACATTTACATTCACTCAACAACCGAAAATCTATTGCTAAAGAACTTTTGGTCCAAATCCTATACTCACTCTTCTTCCTAAACCTACAGACTATCTTCCTAATCCTACTGAATATCCCTTTTTGACTGGATGTTCTCTTCTAAATTCAATCATCCAATGTACAAGGTCCTATGCCATTGTATATCGAATTACCTGAGGCATCTTTGCAGAACATCATTCAAAGCTAAGTATCCCAATCAAGGGCAAAACCCTTCTGGGCTTCAAATCATACCTAGATTTCTGTTTTCCTACTTATATTTCACCTCTATATTCTTGTAAATATTGCAGGTTCCCAATACCATTATTCATCACACAGAATCACTCGTAACCCAAATCAAACCTGTTTTTAACCCCAAGTATACACTGTTCCCGCAATCATTTTACAGAAGAGCAGGGACAGAGTGGTTCTTACAATACAGGAAAGTTGGGGACCTTCCACCTGATGAGAACCTCAAATGTCCATGCACAAATGATACCTGGAGAAGTTGTAGGCAGGTATGAAGCACCTGAGAGAGCAAAAGTCATCTTCCATGGCAAACAACCTGGTCAGGATGAAGGGATGTGTCTGAATCTGCCTCTCTCTCTTCTTATTGTACAGAAGATGGACCGAACCAGGGCTGAGTGGAGAGCTGTTCCCGGGTGCCAATGGTGATATACATTCTACCTTATGAAAGTGTCACAGGAAGTAGGGGCAACCTCCATCTTATGTAACCCTTGGAAGCAACTGTTAGGACAAAGTGGTTGCCAAGGCAGTGACCTCATTCAGTTCCAAAGAATGTGACATACCTCATTTCCTTGGTGATGGAACTCTCTGAACTTGGTATCCAAGAAGCCAGGCACCCAGAGGCAGTCCCAGTCCCAGTCCCAGTGGGCTCACTTGTTTGGATTTACCAAGGACAGAGTCAGTTTTCTTGGTACCTAATGATGTGAGGATGGCCAAATGCCAGGAGAGCTCTGAAGATGGACCTTTCCTGAGAAAACAGGTAGTGGCTAACCACTTTTTCCTGACATCTTCACAGAGTTGGTCAAGGAAACAAGATCTGAGAGAATACAGGCCATTTCGGGGGAACATAGTATGGCCCACCAGTCAGAGGACACTCCGGATAGTCACAGACCTACTTGGGGGAAGGAGGTGCCTTTGTGGGAGTGGGTGTGGGTTTGTTGTTTTGTCTCATGTTCTGAGAATAGATAGAAAAGGTGGTTTGTTTGGTTTGGAGTGGACAGTTTCTAGTAAGTCATTTGACACGGCGAGTGTTTCTGTTTCTGTGTATCCCACTGTGTCCGTTGTTGTAGACATTAGAAAAGAGAATGCATTAATGGATGTGTCCTGTCTAGTATAAATCTTCCCATGCCCAATATATGAATGGACTGCAGCTTGTCTTATTGATGTGCAACACCTGCTATCTTTCTAAGTTGTAGTTTTCTTCCTGAATTCTGGCCACTCTCCAGAATAGGCTCATGGATTTGTGTCCAAAATATGTACCACCTCCAAGCTCTGTGACATGGCCATGTACTGGATAGCTGAAGAGAATGGCGAGCATCTCAGAAAACTCAGATATCAGTGTGACCAGGAAAGTCTCAGTGCAGAAACCCTGCTTTGGGCCTTTTGCTTACTTATTGTTGTGTTGCACTGAATGTCAGGAAGGTCTTTGCCTCAGGCCACCCCTTTGTGAAGCCTGAAGAAAACAGTTTTCAAATGGAAATGAATGGGCCTCACCTGTGGCTCTTTACTTAATTGCTTTGGAAAGGGATGTGTCTTTATCAGCCTCTTGGGCCTGTGTGTGGCTGTGACTTAGATTCTCAGCACCTGATGGATCTTAAGAATGATCCCATGTGAGCTTCCAAAACCAAAATGGCAAAAAATTTCATTCATTGTGGATGAAGTCTCTTGCCTTCCTCTGTTAGGTTTCTGCACTCCATCAAATGACAATAGGGATTCTTTGGGTCAAATGAGTTCTTCAAAGCCCTGCAGAGGTGCTTGTGTTTTCGCATGACTCTAAATCACCTAAAGAATCGATACCTAAAATCAGTAGGCCTCAAATTGGAGAAACACAGAAGTATTAACGGCAGGCTTATTTGTTCACTCCTGGTTCACAGAAACGGTACCCAGGCTACCCTGACTTTAGACAAATGAGGGGCAAACGAGCTGATTTTGGACACTGTCTTGGGCTGCGCCCCTCATGGAAACCTCCAGCCAGAGGTTAAGATGATTGACTATATGAAATAAGATGAGGGCCATGTGGGAGTGTTTTGGTTTTAATTTTGGTCATTTGTGTGGCATTGGAAAAAATGACTGGGTCCACGTGGGCTTGAACTCTGGTGTGATTCCCCTTAGAGACTGGGTTTTGGAACTGAACTCAGAGAAGCATTGCCATGAATTTTGTTGGGATTTTAAGAGGCCACGCATGAAAGTCGCTCTTGGAAACTGAGACCTAGGCCCCGGGTGGATTTCCACAGAGGCCTGGGAATCTCAGCAAGGATATCACATGATTTTATTCTTAAAGAAATGGCAGCCATCGTTGAGAGTCAAAACACACATGGACCTCACATTGTAGACCTCAATGGGCCTGGCCTAATGTGACCTTTTGTCCACTCTTTGGGAAGCCATGCCTGTGAGAGTTCTCCAGAGATTTCATTGAAATGAGCTTCCTCACCATTTAATGTTTGCTGAATGAACTGAAACCCACAGTGCCTCCAACTTCATGCTTGAAAAATGGCTCGATAAATACCATGAAATTTTTGAAATTCCTATGACCAGGTGGCACTGGAGAAACATTGGATGTCCTGTTGCTGATCATGAGTATACCAGACAGTGCCTTGATTTACTGAGTTTCATGAAAATGGTGTAGAACAGAGATGCCAGAAATTTGGAGCCTGCTGAGGAGTGGGTCTAGAGCAGTGGTGGGGAGGTGTTTGATAAAACATCCGTGGTAGGGCCATGTGGATCTACCATTGGATTCCAAATGGCTTGTAACTGACATGGTGCAGCCAACAGACCCTTATATGTAAAGGCATCTTGTTATATGGAGAGTTTTCAGAGGAAAATTAAGAATCAGGTTGATATGGACAAGGGGGCAATGGGGCAAGCTGTGAGAGATAGGAGCCTAGTTGGTGCATTCTCTTGCAGACCCTGACCCACCACACGTGACAGAACTCCCTCCAGCACTGTGTCCCAGTTTAGCTCCTAGTATTTCGTGAAACAAATACCAAACTCACAGTGCAGCAGCAAAAACACCACAAAAAGTGGAAGAGGACCAAATGGATTCACAGTCCACACGGGGAGACACTTAGTCCCTAGTGGCCTCAGTTTACCTACAAAGAGAGGATTCAGCACTGCTTCATCTTGTTCATTGGAAAATAAGAAACCATGTCCTCCAGGTCACATAGATGCAGACCCAGCTTTGATGTTCTCACTACAGAGGAAGCCAAATCTCCTGAAAACAACATATATTTCAACTGTGGAAGCTCAGAGGCAATTTCTCAAAAAGTTTTTAGGCCAGCAGAGCTCCATGTTTGTGGAGTGTTTACCCTGTCCCTTAGTTTTGGAAACTCCTCTACCACCTCCAAGGTTGTGAACTCCTGAGCATTTTCCATTCCAGATATGTATTCACTGATTTTGTAACTCTTCTCCTCTAATTGTGTCTTACTTGGGGTGAAGGTAATGTCAAGGCATTGTTCTGGATGAGAGCGGGAGGATATTTGTGCAGCATATATTTGCATACACATTGGATTCATTTTCCAATTTTCCATTCGAAATACTGAATCCCTGACACTAACCCATACCTAGTAGACTCAGACTATTCATCCTAATATAATGGAGAAAATTAACCCAACACATTAGAAATACAAGTACTTCAGAGGAGACATGTTGTATAGTTGGACTTGACATTTGCATTATATAAGGTAGGAGTTATAAATCTAGTCAAATTTATTTGAAATATTCTCCATGTGTTTTAAACTTAACAAATATGTGAATTCTTGTTTCCTTTTTCTGTAGTCTCTTCACACACGTATATTTATATGCATATATAGAATAATACCAGGTATCACACGTACATTTTTGTGAGGTGGCTGTCTTGGCAGATACAAATTGTGAGAAGAGTTCACTCCTCCTAAATGCTGTTGGAAATGAAAATTCAACTTATAGGAGAGCGTCCTAGTAGAACAACATTATTCATTAGCTCATGTTCAGTAAAATAAATATTTTTGCATTTGTGGATGATACATATTTACTGATGAATTTCGATTGGCATTTATATTGGTACTTTTTAATGTCTGTGAGTTGTGTGTGTGTGTGTGTGTGTGTGTGTGTGTATAGATATAGATATAGATATACTCTCCAAATTTTTCAAAATATGAAATATATGTGTCTAATATACACTCTCTAAATTCATTCATGTTCATGTATGTGGATTTATAATCCACTTTTCACAAGATGATAATCAGAAATATTCATCCACCTGAAATACATATTTGTTTCCTAGTACTGAAAACTAACTTCAGTGAATGGTGCATACAAATCCTAATTATTCTACAGTAACTGACCCAGTCTAACATCAATGCAAGTAGACTCCTATGGGACATGATATGTAATTTGTCATTCATTTGTATTCGACACTGGTACATTATTGTTTCTTCAGTTTTTGCACATCACAGGATATACATTTCATCCACAAGTTCACAAATTAATAAGCATTTGTTTCAACTTTCACCACTTCTTGCTTCAGAACACATGTATTGTCAGGGTTTCTTGACTGGTCTTTTCATGAGACTTCTTTCCAAACACATTATTTTGAATTTCCATAATCATTTTGAAGCAAAACTCACACACTCTTCATGATAAACCTAAACACAAATATTTCCATTACATATATACCTGGTTGGAATGAATGATTGTATATCAATATACGATTTCCTTTAATTTTTCAGATATCAGTTCAATTCATTATTTAAAGTTCAAAAAAGTTATATTATTTATTCACAGTATGGTCTATTCATGCTTTTTCTCTATGTTCCTAGAAACAGGGTACACCTCTTTGTACCCCTGATTCTCATTTTACATCTTCAATATATTACTCCCAGAAATGGTGAAAGAAATACTCATGTCACCTCATTATCACAGTAATATTCTGGACAAAAAATGGAAAGGTCACAATTATGATTGTACCAAAGCCTAAATGGAAAGTGAACATGGATTTCTAAAAAAATCCATGTCCAGGTTGCCTAATGCTGTCAATTGTCAATCCTATTGGTGACTACATATTTGTTTTTTTCCTAATTTATATATTCAAACTCAACCCTGTTGAAAATGTCTAATTCTATCACTCACTTTATACTTTGCCTGATTTCGTAATGTTTCCATTGATATCTGCTTTTCTACATATTTTCCCCAGTTCAACATAGTGACTGACTCTTCATATGTGCTGACATTTATATTCACTCAACAACCGAAAGTCTATTGCTAAAGAACTTTTGGTCCAAATCCTATACTCACTCTTCTTCCTAAACCTACAGACTATCTTCCTAATCCTACTGAATATCCCTTTTTGACTGGATGTTCTCTTCTAAATTCAATCATCCAATGTACAAGGTCCTATGCCATTGTATATCGAATTATCTGAGGCATCTTTGCAGAACATCATTCAAAGCTAAGTATCCCAATCAAGGGCAAAACCCTTCTGGGCTTCAAATCATACCTAGATTTCTGTTTTCCTACTTATATTTCACCTCTATATTCTTGTAAATATTGCAGGTTCCCAATACCATTATTCATCACACAGAATCACTCGTAACCCAAATCAAACCTGTTTTTAACCCCAAGTATACACTGTTCCCTCAATCATTTTACAGAAGAGCAGGGACAGAGTGGTTCTTACAATACAGGAAAGTTGGGGACCTTCCACCTGATGAGAACCTCAAATGTCCATGCACAAATGATACCTGGAGAAGTTGTAGGCAGGTATGAAGCACCTGAGAAAGCAAAAGTCATCTTCCATGGCAAACAACCTGGTCAGGATGAAGGGATGTGTCTGAATCTGAATCTCTCTCTTCTTATTGTAGAGAAGATGGACCAAACCAGGCCTGAGTGGAGAGCTGTTCCCGGGTGCCAATGGTAATATACATTCTACCTTATGAAAGTGTCACAGGAAGCGGGGGCAACCTCCATTTTATGTTACCCTTTGAAGCAACTGTTAGGACAAAGTGGTTGCCAAGGCAGTGACGTCATTCAGTTCCAAAGAATGTGACATACCTCATTTCCTTGGTGATGGAACTCTCTGAACTTGGTATCCAAGAAGCCAGGCACCCAGAGGCAGTCGTAGTCCCAGTCCCAGTGGGCTCACTTGTTTGGATTTACCAAGGACAGAGTCAGTTTTCTTGGTACCTAATGATGTGAGGATGGCCAAATGCCAGGAGAGCTCTGAAGATGGACCTTTCCTGAGAAAACAGGTAGTGGCTAACCACTTTTTCCTGACATCTTCACAGAGTTGGTCAAGGAAACAAGATCTGAGAGAAGACAGGCCATTTCGGGGGAACATAGTATGGCCCACCAGTCAGAGGACACTCCGGATAGTCACAGACCTACTTGGGGGAAGGAGGTGCCTTTGTGGGAGTGGGTGTGGGTTTGTTGTTTGGTCTCATGTTCTCAGAATAGATAGGAAAGGCGGTTTGTTTGGTTTGGAGTGGACAGTTTCTAGTAAGTCATTTGACACGGCGAGTGTTTCTGTTTCTGTGTATCCCACTGTGTCCGTTGTTGTAGACATTAGAAAAGAGAATGCATTAATGGATGTGTCCTGTCTAGTATAAATCATACCAAAATTCATCCTGCCCAATATATGAATGGACTGCAGCTTGTCTTATCGATGTGCAACACCTGCTATCTTTCTAAGTTGTTGTTTTCTTCCTGAATTCTGGCCACTCTCCAGAATAGGCTCATGGATTTGTGTCCAAAATATGTACCACCTCCAAGCTCTGTGACATGGCCATGTACTGGATAGCTGAAGAGAATGGCGAGCATCTCAGAAAACTCAGATATCAGTGTGACCAGGAAAGTCTCAGTGCAGAAACCCTGCTTTGGGCCTTTTGCTTACTTATTGTTGTGTTGCACTGAATGTCAGGAAGGTCTTTGCCTCAGGCCACCCCTTTGTGAAGCCTGAAGAAAACAGTTTTCAAATGGAAATGAATGGGCCTCACCTGTGGCTCTTTGCTTAATTGCTTTAGAAAGGGATGTGTCTTTATCAGCCTCTTGGGCCTGTGTGTGGCTGTGACTTAGATTCTCAGCACCTGATGGATCTTAAGAATGATCCCATGTGAGCTTCCAAAACCAAAATGGCAAAAAATTTCATTCATTGTGGATGAAGTCTCTTGCCTTCCTCTGTTAGGTTCCTGCACTCCATCAAATGACAATAGGGATTCTTTGGGTCAAATGAGTTCTTCAAAGCCCTGCAGAGGTGCTTGTGTTTTCGCATGACTCTAAATCACCTAAAGAATCGATACCTAAAATCAGTAGGCCTCAAATTGGAGAAACACAGAAGTATTAACGGCAGGCTTATTTGTTCACTCCTGGTTCACAGAAACGGTGTCCAGGCTACCCTGACTTTAGACAAATGAGGGGCAAACGAGCTGATTTTGGACACTGTCATTGGCTGCGCCCCTCATGGAAACCTCCAGCCAGAGGTTAAGATGATTGACTATATGGAATAAGATGAGGGCCATGTGGGAGTGTTTTGGTTTTAATTTTGGTCATTTGTGTGGCATTGGAAAAAATGACTGGGTCCACGTGGGCTTGAACTCTGGTGTGATTCCCCTTAGAGACTGGGTTTTGGAACTGAACTCAGAGAAGCATTGCCATGAATTTTGTTGGGATTTTAAGAGGCCACGCATGAAAGTCGCTCTTGGAAACTGAGACCTAGGCCCCGGGTGGATTTCCACAGAGGCCTGGGAATCTCAGCAAGGATATCACATGATTTTATTCTTAAAGAAATGGCAGCCATAGTTGAGAGTCAAAACACACATGGACCTCACATTGTAGACCTCAATGGGCCTGGCCTAATGTGACCTTTTGTCCACTCTTTGGGAAGCCATGCCTGTGAGAGTTCTCCAGAGATTTCATTGAAATGAGCTTCCTCACCATTTAATGTTTGCTAAATGAACTGAAACCCACAGTGCCTCCAACTTCATGCTTGAAAAATGGCTAGATAAATACCATGAAATTTTTGAAATTCCTATGACCAGGTGGCACTGGAGAAACATTGGATGTCCTGTTGCTGATCATGAGTATACCAGACAGTGCCTTGATTTACTGAGTTTCATGAAAATGGTGTAGAACAGAGATGCCAGAAATTTGGAGCCTGCTGAGGAGTGGGTCTAGAGCAGTGGTGGGGAGGTGTTTGATAAAACATCCGTGGTAGGGCCATGTGGATCTACCATTGGATTCCAAATGGCTTGTAACTGACATGGTGCAGCCAACAGACCCTTATATGTAAAGGCATCTTGTTATATGGAGAGTTTTCAGAGGAAAATTAAGAATCAGGTTGATATGGACAAGGGGGCAATGGGGCAAGCTGTGAGAGATAGGAGCCTAGTTGGTGCATTCTCTTGCAGACCCTGACCCACCACACGTGACAGAACTCCCTCCAGCACTGTGTCCCCGGTTAGCTCCTAGTATTTCGTGAAACAAATATCAAACTCACAGTGCAGCAGCAAAAACACCACAAAAAGTGGAAGAGGACCAAATGGCTTCACAGTCCACACGGGGAGACACTTAGTCCCCAGTGGCCTCAGTTTACCTACAAAGAGAGGATTCAGCACTGCTTCATCTTGTTCATTGGAAAATAAGAAACCATGTCCTCCAGGTCACATAGATGCAGACCCAGCTTTGATGTTCTCACTACAGAGGAAGCCAAATCTCCTGAAAACAACATATATTTCAAGTGTGGAAGCTCAGAGGCAGTTTCTCAAAAAGTTTTTAGGCCAGCAGAGCTCCATGTTTGTGGAGTGTTTACCCTGTCCCTTAGTTTTGGAAACTCCTCTACCACCTCCAAGGTTGTGAACTCCTGAGCATTTTCCATTCCAGATATGTATTCACTGATTTTGTAACTCTTCTCCTCTAATTGTGTCTTACTTGGGGTGAAGGTAATGTCAAGGCATTGTTCTGGATGAGAGTGGGAGGATATTTGTGCAGCATATATTTGCATACACATTGGATTCATTTTCCAATTTTCCATTCGAAATACTGAATCCCTGACACTAACCCATACCTAGTAGACTCAGACTATTCATCCTAATATAATGGAGAATATTAACCCAACACATTAGAAATACAAGTACTTCAGAGGAGACATGTTGTATAGTTGGACTTGACATTTGCATTATATAAGGTAGGAGTTATAAATCTAGTCAAATTTATTTGAAATATTCTCCATGTGTTTTAAACTTAACAAATATGTGAATTTTTGTTTCCTTTTTCTGTAGTCTATTCACACATGTATATTTATATGCATATATAGAATCCTACCAGGTATCACACGTACATTTTTGTGAGGTGGCTGTCTTGGCAGATACAAATTGTGAGAAGAGGTCACTCCTCCTAAATGCTGTTGGAAATGAAAATTCAACTTATAGGAGAGTGTCCTAGTAGAACAACATTATTCATTAGCTCATGTTCAGTAAAATAAATATTTTTGCATTTGTGGATGATACATATTTACTGATGAATTTCGATTGGCATTTATATTGGTACTTTTTAATGTCTGTGAGTTGTGTGTGTGTGTGTGTGTGTGTGTGTGTGTGTGTGTATAGATATAGATATAGATATAGATATACTCTCCAAATTTTTCAAAATATGAAATATATGTGTCTAATATACACTCTCTAAATTCATTCATGTTCATGTATGTGGATTTATAATCCACTTTTCACAAGATGATAATCAGAAATATTCATCCACCTGAAATACATATTTGTTTCCTAGTACTGAAAACTAACTTCAGTGAATGGTGCATACAAATTCTAATTATTCTACAGTAACTGACCCAGTCTAACATCAATGCAAGTAGACTCCTATGGGACATGATATGTAATTTGTCATTCATTTGTATTCGACACTGGTACATTACTGTTTCTTCAGTTTTTGCACATCACAGGATATACATTTCATCCACAAGTTCACAAATTAATAAGCATTTGTTTCAACTTTCACCACTTCTTGCTTCAGAACACATGTATTGTCAGGGTTTCTTGACTGGTCTTTTCGTGAGACTTCTTTCCAAACACATTATTTTGAATTTCCATAATCATTTTGAAGCAAAACTCACACACTCTTCATGATAAACCAAAACACAAATATTTCCATTACATATATACCTGGTTGGAATGAATGATTGTATATCAATATATGATTTCCTTTAATTTTTCAGATATCAGTTCAATTCATTATTTAAAGTTCAAAAAAGTTATATTTTTTATTCACTGTATGGTCTATTCATGCTTTTTCTCTATGTTCCTAGAAACAGGGTACACCTCTTTGTACCCCCGATTCTCATTTTACATCTTCAATATATTGCTCCCAGAAATGGTGAAAGAAATACTCATGTCACCTCATTATCACAGTAATATTCTGGACAAAAAATGGAAAGGTCACACTTATGATTGTACCAAAGCCTAAATGGAAAGTGAACATGGATTTCTAAAAACATCCATGTCCAGGTTGCCTAATGCTGTCAATTGTCAATCCTATTGGTGACTACATATTTGTTTTTTTCCTAATTTATATATTCAAACTCAACCCTGTTGAAAATGTCTAATTCTATCACTCACTTTATACTTTGCCTGATTTCGTAATGTTTCTATTGATATCTGCTTTTCTACATATTTTCCCCAGTTCAACATAGTGACTGACTCTTCATATGTGCTGACATTTACATTCACTCAACAACCGAAAATCTATTGCTAAAGAACTTTTGGTCCAAATCCTATACTCACTCTTCTTCCTAAACCTACAGACTATCTTCCTAATCCTACTGAATATCCCTTTTTGACTGGATGTTCTCTTCTAAATTCAATCATCCAATGTACAAGGTCCTATGCCATTGTATATCGAATTATCTGAGGCACCTTTGCAGATCATCATTCAAAGCTAAGTATCCCATTCAAGGGCAAAACCCTTCTGGGCATCAAATCATACCTAGATTTCTGTTTTCCTACTTATATTTCACCTCTATATTCTTGTAAATATTGCAGGTTCCCAATACCATTATTCATCACACAGAATCACTCGTAACCCAAATCAAACCTGTTTTTAACCCCAAGTATACACTGTTCCCTCAATCATTTTACAGAAGAGCAGGGACAGAGTGGTTCTTACAATACAGGAAAGTTGGGGACCTTCCACCTGATGAGAACCTCAAATGTCCATGCACAAATGATACCTGGAGAAGTTCTAGGCAGGTATGAAGCACCTGAGAGAGCAAAAGTCATCTTCCATGGCAAACAACCTGGTCAGGATGAAGGGATGTGTCCGAATCTGCCTCTCTCTTTTCTTATTGTACAGAAGATGGACCGAACCAGGGATGAGTGGAGAGCTGTTCCCGGGTGCCAATGGTGATATACATTCTACCTTATGAAAGTGTCACAGGAAGTAGGGGCAACCTCCATCTTATGTAACCCTTGGAAGCAACTGTTAGGACAAAGTGGTTGCCAAGGCAGTGACCTCATTCAGTTCCAAAGAATGTGACATACCTCATTTCCTTGGTGATGGAACTCTCTGAACTTGGTATCCAAGAAGCCAGGCACCCAGAGGCAGTCCCAGTCCCAGTCCCAGTGGGCTCACTTGTTTGGATTTACCAAGGACAGAGTCAGTTTTCTTGGTACCTAATGATGTGAGGATGGCCAAATGCCAGGAGAGCTCTGAAGATGGACCGTTCCTGAGAAAACAGGTAGTGGCTATCCACTTTTTCCTGACATCTTCACAGAGTTGGTCAAGGAAACAAGATCTGAGAGAAGACAGGCCATTTCGGGGGAACATAGTATGGCCCACCAGTCAGAGGACACTCCGGATAGTCACAGACCTACTTGGGGGAAGGAGGTGCCTTTGTGGGAGTGGGTGTGGGTTTGTTGTTTTGTCTCATGTTCTGAGAATAGATAGAAAAGGCGGTTTGTTTGGTTTGGAGTGGACAGTTTCTAGTAAGTCATTTGACACGGCGAGTGTTTCTGTTTCTGTGTATCCCACTGTGTCCGTTGTTGTAGACATTAGAAAAGAGAATGCATTAATGGATGTGTCCTGTCTAGTATAAATCTTCCCATGCCCAATATATGAATGGACTGCAGCTTGTCTTATCGAAGTGCAACACCTGCTATCTTTCTAAGTTGTAGTTTTCTTCCTGAATTCTGGCCACTCTCCAGAATAGGCTCATGGATTTGTGTCCAAAATATGTACCACCTCCAAGCTCTGTGACATGACCATGTACTGGATAGCTGAAGAGAATGGCGAGCATCTCAGAAAACTCAGATATCAGTGTGACCAGGAAAGTCTCAGTGCAGAAACCCTGCTTTGGGCCTTTTGCTTACTTATTGTTGTGTTGCACTGAATGTCAGGAAGGTCTTTGCCTCAGGCCACCCCTTTGTGAAGCCTGAAGAAAACAGTTTTCAAATGGAAATGAATGGGCCTCACCTGTGGCTCTTTGCTTAATTGCTTTGGAAAGGGATGTGTCTTTATCAGCCTCTTGGGCCTGTGTGTGGCTGTGACTTAGATTCTCAGCACCTGATGGATCTTAAGAATGATCCCATGTGAGCTTCCAAAACCAAAATGGCAAAAAATTTCATTCATTGTGAATGAAGTCTCTTGCCTTCCTCTGTTAGGTTCCTGCACTCCATCAAATGACAATAGGGATTCTTTGGGTCAAATGAGTTCTTCAAAGCCCTGCAGAGGTGCTTGTGTTTTCGCATGACTCTAAATCACCTAAAGAATAGATACCTAAAATCAGTAGGCCTCAAATTGGAGAAACACAGAAGTATTAATAGCAGGCTTATTTGTTCACTCCTGGTTCACAGAAACGGTGTCCAAGCTACCCTGACTTTAGACAAATGAGGGGCAAACGAGCTGATTTTGGACACTGTCTTGGGCTGCGCCCCTCATGGAAACCTCCAGCCAGAGGTTAAGATGATTGACTATATGAAATAAGATGAGGGCCATGTGGGAGTGTTTTGGTTTTAATTTTGGTCATTTGTGTGGCATTGGAAAAAATGACTGGGTCCACGTGGTCTTGAACTCTGGTGTGATTCCCCTTAGAGACTGGGTTTTGGTACTGAACTCAGAGAAGCATTGCCATGAATTTTGTTGGGATTTTAAGAGGCCATGCATGAAAGTCGCTCTTGGAAACTGAGACCTAGGCCCCGGGTGGATTTCCACAGAGGCCTGGGAATCTCAGCAAGGATATCACATGATTTTATTCTTAAAGAAATGGCAGCCATAGTTGAGAGTCAAAACACACATGGACCTCACATTGTAGACCTCAATGGGCCTGGACTAATGTGACCTTTTGTAAACTCTTTGGGAAGCCATGCCTGTGAGAGTTCTCCAGAGATTTCATTGAAATGAGCTTCCTCACCATTTAATGTTTGCTGAATGAACTGAAACCCACAGTGCCTCCAACTTCATGCTTGAAAAATGGCTAGATAAATACCATGAAATTTTTGAAATTCCTATGACCAGGTGGCACTGGAGAAACATTGGATGTCCTGTTGCTGATCATGAGTATACCAGACAGTGCCTTGATTTACTGAGTTTCATGAAAATGGTGTAGAACAGAGATGCCAGAAATTTGGAGCCTGCTGAGTAGTGGGTCTAGAGCAGTGGTGGGGAGGTGTTTGATAAAACATCCGTGGTAGGGCCATGTGGATCTACCATTGGATTCCAAATGGCTTGTAACTGACATGGTGCAGCCAACAGACCCTTATATGTAAAGGCATCTTGTTATATGGAGAGTTTTCAGAGGAAAATTAAGAATCAGGTTGATATGGACAAGGGGGCAATGGGGCAAGCTGTGAGAGATAGGAGCCTAGTTGGTGCATTCTCTTGCAGACCCTGACCCACCACACGTGACAGAACTCCCTCCAGCACTGTGTCCCAGTTTAGCTCCTAGTATTTCGTGAAACAAATACCAAACTCACAGTGCAGCAGCAAAAACACCACAAAAAGTGGAAGAGGACCAAATGGCTTCACAGTCCACACGGGGAGACACTTAGTCCCCAGTGGCCTCAGTTTACCTACAAAGAGAGGATTCAGCACTGCTTCATCTTGTTCATTGGAAAATAAGAAACCATGTCCTCCAGGTCACATAGATGCAGACCCAGCTTTGATGTTCTCACTACAGAGGAAGCCAAATCTCCTGAAAACAACATATATTTCAAGTGTGGAAGCTCAGAGGCAATTTCTCAAAAAGTTTTTAGGCCAGCAGAGCTCCATGTTTGTGGAGTGTTTACCCTGTCCCTTAGTTTTGGAAACTCCTCTACCACCTCCAAGGTTGTGAACTCCTGAGCATTTTCCATTCCAGATATGTATTCACTGATTTTGTAACTCTTCTCCTCTAATTGTGTCTTACTTGGGGTGAAGGTAATGTCAAGGCATTGTTCTGGATGAGAGCGGGAGGATATTTGTGCAGCATATATTTACATACACATTGGATTCATTTTCCAATTTTCCATTCGAAATACTGAATCCCTGACACTAACCCATACCTAGTAGACTCAGACTATTCATCCTAATATAATGGAGAAAATTAACCCAACACATTAGAAATACAAGTACTTCAGAGGAGACATGTTGTATAGTTGGACTTGACATTTGCATTATATAAGGTAGGAGTTATAAATCTAGTCAAATTTATTTGAAATATTCTCCATGTGTTTTAAACTTAACAAATATGTGAATTCTTGTTTCCTTTTTCTGTAGTCTCTTCACACACGTATATTTATATGCATATATAGAATCCTACCAGGTATCACACGTACATTTTTGTGAGGTGGCTGTCTTGGCAGATACAAATTGTGAGAAGAGTTCACTCCTCCTAAATGCTGTTGGAAATGAAAATTCAACTTATAGGAGAGCGTCCTAGTAGAACAACATTATACATTAACTCATGTTCAGTAAAATAAATATTTTTGCATTTGTGGATGATACATATTTACTGATGAATTTCGATTGGCATTTATACTGGTACTTTTTAATGTCTGTGAGTTGTGTGTGTGTGTGTGTGTGTGTGTGTGTGTGTATAGATATAGATATAGATATAGATATACTCTCCAAATTTTTCAAAATATGAAATATATGTGTCTAATATACACTCTCTAAATTCATTCATGTTCATGTATGTGGATTTATAATCCACTTTTCACAAGATTATAATCAGAAATATTCATCCACCTGAAATACATATTTGTTTCCTAGTACTGAAAACTAACTTCAGTGAATGGTGCATACAAATCCTAATTATTCTACAGTAACTGACCCAGTCTAACATCAATGCAAGTAGACTCATATGGGACATGATATGTAATTTGTCATTCATTTGTATTCGACACTGGTACATTATTGTTTCTTCAGTTTTTGCACATCACAGGATATACATTTCATCCACAAGTTCACAAATTAATAAGCATTTGTTTCAACTTTCACCACTTCTTGCTTCAGAACACATGTATTGTCAGGGTTTCTTGACTGGTCTTTTCATGAGACTTCTTCAAAACACATTATTTTGAATTTCCATAATCATTTTGAAGCAAAACTCACACACTCTTCATGATAAACCAAAACACAAATATTTCCATTACATATATACCTGGTTGGAATGAATGAGTGTATATCAATATACGATTTCCTTTAATTTTTCAGATATCAGTTCAATTCATTATTTAAAGTTCAAAAAAGTTATATTATTTATTCACAGTATGGTCTATTCATGCTTTTTCTCTATATTCCTAGAAATAGGGTACACCTCTTTGTACCCCCGATTCTCATTTTACATCTTCAATATATTGCTCCCAGAAATGGTGAAAGATATACTCATGTCACCTCATTATCACAGTAATATTCTGGACAAAAAATGGAAAGGTCACACTTATGATTGTACCAAAGCCTAAATGGAAAGTGAACATGGATTTCTAAAAACATCCATGCCCAGGTTGCCTAATGCTGTCAATTGTCAATCCTATTGGTGACTACATATTTGTTTTTTTCCTAATTTATATATTCAAACTCAACCCTGTTAAAAATGTCTAATTCTATCACTCACTTTATACTTTGCCTGATTTCTTAATTTTTCTATTGATATCTGCTTTTCTACATATTTTCCCCAGTTCAACATAGTGACTGACTCTTCATATGTGCTGACATTTACATTCACTCAACAACCGAAAGTCTATTGCTAAAGAACTTTTGGTCCAAATCCTATACTCACTCTTCTTCCTAAACCTACCGACTATCTTCCTAATTCTACTGAATATCCCTTTTTGACTGGATGTTCTCTTCTAAATTCAATCATCCAATGTACAAGGTCCTATGCCATTATATATGGAATTATCTGAGGCATCTTTGCAGAACATCATTCAAAGCTAAGTATCCCAATCAAGGGCAAAACCCTTCTGGGATTCAAATCATACCTAGATTTCTGTTTTCCTACTTATATTTCACCACAATATTCTTGTAAATACTGCAGGTTCCCAATACCATTACTCATCACACAGAATCACTCATAACCCAAATCAAACCTGTTTTTGACCCCAAGTATACACTGTTCCCTCAATCATTTTACAGAAGAGCAGGGACAGAGTGGTTCTTACAATACAGGAAAGTTGGGGACCTTCCACCTGATGAGAACCTCAAATGTCCATGCACAAATGATACCTGGAGAAGTTGTAGGCAGGTATGAAGCACCTGAGAGAGCAAAAGTCATCTTCCATGGCAAACAACCTGGTCAGGATGAAGGGATGTGTCTGACTCTGCCTCTCTCTCTTCTTATAGTACAGAAGATGGACCAAACCAGGGCAGAGTGGAGAGCTGTTCCCGGGTGCCAATGGTGATATACATTCTACCTTATGAAAGTGTCACAGGAAGTAGGGGCAACCTCCATCTTATGTTACCCTTGGAAGCAACTGTTAGGAAAAAGTGGTTGCCAAGGCAGTGACCTCATTCAGTTCCAAAGAATGTGACATACCTCATTTCCTTGGTGATGGAACTCTCTGAACTTGGTATCCAAGAAGCCAGGCACCCAGAGGCAGTCCCAGTCCCAGTCCCAGTGGGCTCACTTGTTTGGATTTACCAAGGACAGAGTCAGTTTTCTTGGTACCTAATGATGTGAGGATGGCCAAATGCCAGGAGAGCTCTGAAGATGGACCTTTCCTGAGAAAACAGGTAGTGGCTAACCACTTTTTCCTGACATCTTCACAGAGTTGGTCAAGGAAACAAGATCTGAGAGAAGACAGGCCATTTCGGGGGAACATAGTATGGCCCACCAGTCAGAGGACACTCCGGATAGTCACAGACGTACTTGGGGGAAGGAGGTGCCTTTGTGGGAGTGGGTGTGGGTTTGTTGTTTTGTCTCATGTTCTGAGAATAGATAGAAAAGGCGGTTTGTTTGGTTTGGAGTGGACAGTTTCTAGTAAGTCATTTGACACGGCGAGTGTTTCTGTTTCTGTGTATCCCACTGTGTCCGTTGTTGTAGACATTAGAAAAGAGAATGCATTAATGGATGTGTCCTGTCTAGTATAAATCTTCCCATGCCCAATATATGAATGGACTGCAGCTTGTCTTATCGATGTGCAACACCTGCTATCTTTCTAAGTTGTAGTTTTCTTCCGGAATTCTGGCCACTCTCCAGAATAGGCTCATGGATTTGTGTCCAAAATATGTACCACCTCCAAGCTCTGTGACATGGCCATGTACTGGATAGCTGAAGAGAATGGCGAGCATCTCAGAAAACTCAGATATCAGTGTGACCAGGAAAGTCTCAGTGCAGAAACCCTGCTTTGGGCCTTTTGCTTACTTATTGTTGTGTTGCACTGAATGTCAGGAAGGTCTTTGCCTCAGGCCACCCCTTTGTGAAGCCTGAAGAAAACAGTTTTCAAATGGAAATGAATGGGCCTCACCTGTGGCTCTTTGCTTAATTGCTTTGGAAAGGGATGTGTCTTTATCAGTCTCTTGGGCCTGTGTGTGGCTGTGACTTAGATTCTCAGCACCTGATGGATCTTAAGAATGATCCCATGTCAGCTTCCAAAACCAAAATGGAAAAAAATTTCATTCATTGTGGATGAAGTCTCTTGCCTTCCTCTGTTAGGTTCCTGCACTCCATCAAATGACAATAGGGATTCTTTGGGTCAAATGAGTTCTTCAAAGCCCTGCAGAGGTACTTGTGTTTTCGCATGACTCTAAATCACCTAAAGAATCGATACCTAAAATCAGTAGGCCTCAAATTGGAGAAACACAGAAGTATTAACGGCAGGCTTATTTGTTCACTCCTGGTTCACAGAAACGGTGTCCAGGCTACCCTGACTTTAGACAAATGAGGGGCAAACGAGCTGATTTTGGACACTGTCATTGGCTGCGCCCCTCATGGAAACCTCCAGCCAGAGGTTAAGATGATTGACTATATGGAATAAGATGAGGGCCATGTGGGAGTGTTTTGGTTTTAATTTTGGTCATTTGTGTGGCATTGGAAAAAATGACTGGGTCCACGTGGGCTTGAACTCTGGTGTGATTCCCCTTAGAGACTGGGTTTTGGAACTGAACTCAGAGAAGCATTGCCATGAATTTTGTTGGGATTTTAAGAGGCCACGCATGAAAGTCGCTCTTGGAAACTGAGACCTAGGCCCCGGGTGGATTTCCACAGAGGCCTGGGAATCTCACAAGGATATCACATGATTTTATTCTTAAAGAAATGGCAGCCATCGTTGAGAGTCAAAACACACATGGACCTCACATTGTAGACCTCAATGGGCCTGGCCTAATGTGACCTTTTGTCCACTCTTTGGGAAGCCATGCCTGTGAGAGTTCTCCAGAGTTTTCATTGAAATGAGCTTCCTCACCATTTAATGTTTGCTGAATGAACTGAAACCCACAGTGCCTCCAACTTCATGCTTGAAAAATGGCTAGATAAATACCATGAAATTTTTGAAATTCCTATGACCAGGTGGCACTGGAGAAACATTGGATGTCCTGTTGCTGATCATGAGTATACCAGACAGTGCCTTGATTTACTGAGTTTCATGAAAATGGTGTAGAACAGAGATGCCAGAAATTTGGAGCCTGCTGAGGAGTGGGTCTAGAGCAGTGGTGGGGAGGTGTTTGATAAAACATCCGTGGTAGGGCCATGTGGATCTACCATTGGATTCCAAATGGCTTGTAACTGACATGGTGCAGCCAACAGACCCTTATATGTAAAGGCATCTTGTTATATGGAGAGTTTTCAGAGGAAAATTAAGAATCAGGTTGATATGGACAAGGGGGCAATGGGGCAAGCTGTGAGAGATAGGAGCCTAGTTGGTGCATTCTCTTGCAGACCCTGACCCACCACACGTGACAGAACTCCCTCCAGCACTGTGTCCCAGTTTAGCTCCTAGTATTTCGTGAAACAAATACCAAACTCACAGTGCAGCAGCAAAAACACCACAAAAAGTGGAAGAGGACCAAATGGCTTCACAGTCCACACGGGGAGACACTTAGTCCCCAGTGGCCTCAGTTTACCTACAAAGAGAGGATTCAGCACTGCTTCATCTTGTTCATTGGAAAATAAGAAACCATGTCCTCCAGGTCACATAGATGCAGACCCAGCTTTGATGTTCTCACTACAGAGGAAGCCAAATCTCCTGAAAACAACATATATTTCAAGTGTGGAAGCTCAGAGGCAGTTTCTCAAAAAGTTTTTAGGCCAGCAGAGCTCCATGTTTGTGGAGTGTTTACCCTGTCCCTTAGTTTTGGAAACTCCTCTACCACTTCCAAGGTTGTGAACTCCTGAGCATTTTCCATTCCAGATATGTATTTACTGATTTTGTAACTCTTCTCCTCTAATTGTGTCTTACTTGGGGTGAAGGTAATGTCAAGGCATTGTTCTGGATGAGAGCGGGAGGATATTTGTGCAGCATATATTTACATACACATTGGATTCATTTTCCAATTTTCCATTCGAAATACTGAA
Source organism: Callospermophilus lateralis (assembly GCF_048772815.1). NCBI lineage: Eukaryota > Metazoa > Chordata > Mammalia > Rodentia > Sciuridae > Callospermophilus > Callospermophilus lateralis. The sequence goes on along the minus strand of NW_027512472.1, from coordinate 276,458 downwards.
TCCCTGACACTAACCCATACCTAGTAGACTCAGACTATTCATCCTAATATAATGGAGAAAATTAACCCAACACATTAGAAATACAAGTACTTCAGAGGAGACATGTTGTATAGTTGGACTTGACATTTGCATTATATAAGGTAGGAGTTATAAATCTAGTCAAATTTATTTGAAATATTCTCCATGTGTTTTAAACTTAACAAATATGTGAATTCTTGTTTCCTTTTTCTGTAGACTCTTCACACACGTATATTTATATGCATATATAGAATCCTACCAGGTATCACACGTACATTTTTGTGAGGTGGCTGTCTTGGCAGATACAAATTGTGAGAAGAGTTCACTCCTCCTAAATGCTGTTGGAAATGAAAATTCAACTTATAGGAGAGCGTCCTAGTAGAACAACATTATACATTAACTCATGTTCAGTAAAATAAATATTTTTGCATTTGTGGATGATACATATTTACTGATGAATTTCGATTGGCATTTATATTGGTACTTTTTAATGTCTGTGAGTTGTGTGGGTGTGTGTGTGTGTGTGTGTGTGTGTGTGTGTGTATAGATATAGATATAGATATAGATATAGATATACTCTCCAAATTTTTCAAAATATGAAATATATGTGTCTAATATACACTCTCTAAATTCATTCATGTTCATGTATGTGGATTTATAATCCACTTTTCACAAGATGATAATCAGAAATATTCATCCACCTGAAATACATATTTGTTTCCTAGTACTGAAAACTAACTTCAGTGAATGGTGCATACAAATCCTAATTATTCTACAGTAACTGACCCAGTCTAACATCAATGCAAATAGACTCCTATGGGACATGATATGTAATTTGTCATTCATTTGTATTCGACACTGGTACATTATTGTTTCTTCAGTTTTTGCACATCACAGGATATACATTTCATCCACAAGTTCACAAATTAATAAGCATTTGTTTCAACTTTCACCACTTCTTGCTTCAGAACACATGTATTGTCAGGGTTTCTTGACAGGTCTTTTCGTGAGACTTCTTTCCAAACACATTATTTTGAATTTCCATAATCATTTTGAAGCAAAACTCACACACTCTTCATGATAAACCAAAACACAAATATTTCCATTACATATATACCTGGTTGGAATGAATGATTGTATATCAATATACGATTTCCTTTAATTTTTCAGATATCAGTTCAATTCATTATTTAAAGTTCAAAAAAGTTATATTTTTTATTCACTGTATGGTCTATTCATGCTTTTTCTCTATGTTCCTAGAAACAGGGTACACCTCTTTGTACCCCCGATTCTCATTTTACATCTTCAATATATTGCTCCCAGAAATGGTGAAAGAAATACTCATGTCACCTCATTATCACAGTAATATTCTGGACAAAAAATGGAAAGGTCACACTTATGATTGTACCAAAGCCTAAATGGAAAGTGAACATGGATTTCTAAAAACATCCATGTCCAGGTTGCCTAATGCTGTCAATTGTCAATCCTATTGGTGACTACATATTTGTTTTTTTCCTAATTTATATATTCAAACTCAACCCTGTTGAAAATGTCTAATTCTATCACTCACTTTATACTTTGCCTGATTTCGTAATGTTTCTATTGATATCTGCTTTTCTACATATTTTCCCCAGTTCAACATAGTGACTGACTCTTCATATGTGCTGACATTTACATTCACTCAACTACAGAAAGTCTATTGCTAAAGAACTTTTGGTCCAAATCCTATACTCACTCTTCTTCCTAAACCTACAGACTATCTTCCTAATCCTACTAAATATCCCTTTTTGACTTTATGTTCTCTTCTAAATTCAATCATCCAATGTACAAGGTCCTATGCCATTGTGTATCGAATTACCTGAGGCATCTTTGCAGAACATCATTCAAAGCTAAGTATCCCAATCAAGGGCAAAACCCTTCTGAGCTTCAAATCATACCTAGATTTCTGTTTTCCTACTTATATTTCACCTCTATATTCTTGTAAATATTGCAGGTTCCCAATACCATTATTCATCACACAGAATCACTCGTAACCCAAATCAAACCTGTTTTTAACCCCAAGTATACACTGTTCCCGCAATCATTTTACAGAAGAGCAGGGACAGAGTGGTTCTTACAATACAGGAAAGTTCGGGACCTTCCACCTGATGAGAACCTCAAATGTCCATGCACAAATGATACCTGGAGAAGTTGTAGGCAGGTATGAAGCACCTGAGAGAGCAAAAGTCATCTTCCATGGCAAACAACCTGGTCAGGATGAAGGGATGTGTCTGAATCTGCCTCTCTCTCTTCTTATTGTACAGAAGATGGACCGAACCAGGGCTGAGTGGAGAGCTGTTCCCGGGTGCCAATGGTGATATACATTCTACCTTATGAAAGTGTCACAGGAAGTAGGGGCAACCTCCATCTTATGTAACCCTTGGAAGCAACTGTTAGGACAAAGTGGTTGCCAAGGCAGTGACCTCATTCAGTTCCAAAGAATGTGACATACCTCATTTCCTTGGTGATGGAACTCTCTGAACTTGGTATCCAAGAAGCCAGGCACCCAGAGGCAGTCCCAGTCCCCGTCCCAGTGGGCTCACTTGTTTGGATTTACCAAGGACAGAGTCAGTTTTCTTGGTACCTAATGATGTGAGGATGGCCAAATGCCAGGAGAGCTCTGAAGATGGACCTTTCCTGAGAAAACAGGTAGTGGCTAACCACTTTTTCCTGACATCTTCACAGAGTTGGTCAAGGAAACAAGATCTGAGAGAAGACAGGCCATTTCGGGGGAACATAGTATGGCCCACCAGTCAGAGGACACTCCGGATAGTCACAGACGTACTTGGGGGAAGGAGGTGCCTTTGTGGGAGTGGGTGTGGGTTTGTTGTTTTGTCTCATGTTCTGAGAATAGATAGAAAAGGCGGTTTGTTTGGTTTGGAGTGGACAGTTTCTAGTAAGTCATTTGACACGGCGAGTGTTTCTGTTTCTGTGTATCCCACTGTGTCCGTTGTTGTAGACATTAGAAAAGAGAATGCATTAATGGATGTGTCCTGTCTAGTATAAATCTTCCCATGCCCAATATATGAATGGACTGCAGCTTGTCTTATCGATGTGCAACACCTGCTATCTTTCTAAGTTGTAGTTTTCTTCCTGAATTCTGGCCACTCTCCAGAATAGGCTCATGGATTTGTGTCCAAAATATGTACCACCTCCAAGCTCTGTGACATGGCCATGTACTGGATAGCTGAAGAGAATGGCGAGCATCTCAGAAAACTCAGATATCAGTGTGACCAGGAAAGTCTCAGTGCAGAAACCCTGCTTTGGGCCTTTTGCTTACTTATTGTTGTGTTGCACTGAATGTCAGGAAGGTCTTTGCCTCAGGCCACCCCTTTGTGAAGCCTGAAGAAAACAGTTTTCAAATGGAAATGAATGGGCCTCACCTGTGGCTCTTTGCTTAATTGCTTTGGAAAGGGATGTGTCTTTATCAGTCTCTTGGGCCTGTGAGTGGCTGTGACTTAGATTCTCAGCACCTGATGGATCTTAAGAATGATCCCATGTCAGCTTCCAAAACCAAAATGGCAAAAAATTTCATTCATTGTGGATGAAGTCTCTTGCCTTCCTCTGTTAGGTTCCTGCACTCCATCAAATGACAATAGGGATTCTTTGGGTCAAATGAGTTCTTCAAAGCCCTGCAGAGGTACTTGTGTTTTCGCATGACTCTAAATCACCTAAAGAATCGATACCTAAAATCAGTAGGCCTCAAATTGGAGAAACACAGAAGTATTAACGGCAGGCTTATTTGTTCACTCCTGGTTCACAGAAACGGTGTCCAGGCTACCCTGACTTTAGACAAATGAGGGGCAAACGAGCTGATTTTGGACACTGTCTTGGGCTGCGCCCCTCATGGAAACCTCCAGCCAGAGGTTAAGATGATTGACTATATGAAATAAGATGATTGCCATGTGGGAGTGTTTTGGTTTTAATTTTGGTCATTTGTGTGGCATTGGAAAAAATGACTGGGTCCACGTGGGCTTGAACTCTGGTGTGATTCCCCTTAGAGACTGGGTTTTGGAACTGAACTCAGAGAAGCATTGCCATGAATTCTGTTGGGATTTTAAGAGGCCACGCATGAAATTCGCTCTTGGAAACTGAGACCTAGGCCCCGGGTGGATTTCCACAGAGGCCTGGGAATCTCAGCAAGGATATCACATGATTTTATTCTTAAAGAAATGGCAGCCATCGTTGAGAGTCAAAACACACATGGACCTCACATTGTAGACCTCAATGGGCCTGGCCTAATGTGACCTTTTGTCCACTCTTTGGGAAGCCATGCCTGTGAGAGTTCTCCAGAGATTTCATTGAAATGAGCTTCCTCACCATTTAATGTTTGCTGAATGAACTGAAACCCACAGTGCCTCCAACTTCATGCTTGAAAAATGGCTAGATAAATACCATGAAATTTTTGAAATTCCTATGACCAGGTGGCACTGGAGAAACATTGGATGTCCTGTTGCTGATCATGAGTATGCCAGACAGTGCCTTGATTTACTGAGTTTCATGAAAATGGTGTAGAACAGAGATGCCAGAAATTTGGAGCCTGCTGAGTAGTGGGTCTAGAGCAGTGGTGGGGAGGTGTTTGCTAAAACATCCGTGGTAGGGCCATGTGGATCTACCATTGGATTCCAAATGGCTTGTAACTGACATGGTGCAGCCAACAGACCCTTATATGTAAAGGCATCTTGTTATATGGAGAGTTTTCAGAGGAAAATTAAGAATCAGGTTGATATGGACAAGGGGGCAATGGGGCAAGCTGTGAGAGATAGGAGCCTAGTTGGTGCATTCTCTTGCAGACCCTGACCCACCACACGTGACAGAACTCCCTCCAGCACTGTGTCCCACTTTAGCTCCTAGTATTTCGTGAAACAAATACCAAACTCACAGTGCAGCAGCAAAAACACCACAAAAAGTGGAAGAGGACCAAATGGCTTCACAGTCCACACGGGGAGACACTTAGTCCCCAGTGGCCTCAGTTTACCTACAAAGAGAGGATTCAGCACTGCTTCATCTTGTTCATTGGAAAATAAGAAACCATGTCCTCCAGGTCACATAGATGCAGACCCAGCTTTGATGTTCTCACTACAGAGGAAGCCAAATCTCCTGAAAACAACATATATTTCAAGTGTGGAAGCTCAGAGGCAGTTTCTCAAAAAGTTTTTAGGCCAGCAGAGCTCCATGTTTGTGGAGTGTTTACCCTGTCCCTTAGTTTTGGAAACTCCTCTACCACTTCCAAGGTTGTGAACTCCTGAGCATTTTCCATTCCAGATATGTATTCACTGATTTTGTAACTCTTCTCCTCTAATTGTGTCTTACTTGGGGTGAAGGTAATGTCAAGGCATTGTTCTGGATGAGAGCGGGAGGATATCTGTGCAGCATATATTTACATACACATTGGATTCATTTTCCAATTTTCCATTCGAAATACTGATCCCTGACACTAACCCATACCTAGTAGACTCAGACTATTCATCCTAATATAATGGAGAAAATTAACCCAACACATTAGAAATACAAGCACTTCAGAGGAGACATGTTGTATAGTTGGACTTGACATTTGCATTATATAAGGTAGGAGTTATAAATCTAGTCAAATTTATTTGAAATATTCTCCATGTGTTTTAAACTTAACAAATATGTGAATTCTTGTTTCCTTTTTCTGTAGACTCTTCACACACGTATATTTATATGCATATATAGAATCCTACCAGGTATCACACGTACATTTTTGTGAGGTGGCTGTCTTGGCAGATACAAATTGTGAGAAGAGTTCACTCCTCCTAAATGCTGTTGGAAATGAAAATTCAACTTATAGGAGAGCGTCCTAGTAGAACAACATTATACATTAACTCATGTTCAGAAAAATAAATATTTTTGCATTTGTGGATGATACATATTTACTGATGAATTTCGATTGGCATTTATATTGGTACTTTTTAATGTCTGTGAGTTGTGTGTGTGTGTGTGTGTGTGTGTGTGTGTGTGTATAGATATAGATATAGATATAGATATACTCTCCAAATTTTTCAAAATATGAAATATATGTGTCTAATATACACTCTCTAAATTCATTCATGTTCATGTATGTGGATTTATAATCCACTTTTCACAAGATGATAATCAGAAATATTCATCCACCTGAAATACATATTTGTTTCCTAGTACTGAAAACTAACTTCAGTGAATGGTGCATACAAATCCTAATTATTCTACAGTAACTGACCCAGTCTAACATCAATGCAAATAGACTCCTATGGGACATGATATGTAATTTGTCATTCATTTGTATTCGACACTGGTACATTATTGTTTCTTCAGTTTTTGCACATCACAGGATATACATTTCATCCACAAGTTCACAAATTAATAAGCATTTGTTTCAACTTTCACCACTTCTTGCTTCAGAACACATGTATTGTCAGGGTTTCTTGACAGGTCTTTTCGTGAGACTTCTTTCCAAACACATTATTTTGAATTTCCATAATCATTTTGAAGCAAAACTCACACACTCTTCATGATAAACCAAAACACAAATATTTCCATTACATATATACCTGGTTGGAATGAATGATTGTATATCAATATACGATTTCCTTTAATTTTTCAGATATCAGTTCAATTCATTATTTAAAGTTCAAAAAAGTTATATTTTGTATTCACTGTATGGTCTATTCATGCTTTTTCTCTATGTTCCTAGAAACAGGGTACACCTCTTTGTACCCCCGATTCTCATTTTACATCTTCAATATATTGCTCCCAGAAATGGTGAAAGAAATACTCATGTCACCTCATTATCACAGTAATATTCTGGACAAAAAATGGAAAGGTCACACTTATGATTGTACCAAAGCCTAAATGGAAAGTGAACATGGATTTCTAAAAACATCCATGTCCAGGTTGCCTAATGCTGTCAATTGTCAATCCTATTGGTGACTAAATATTTGTTTTTTTCCTAATTTATATATTGAAACTCAACCCTGTTGAAAATGTCTAATTCTATCACTCACTTTATACTTTGCCTGATTTCGTAATGTTTATATTGATATCTGCTTTTCTACATATTTTCCCCAGTTCAACATAGTGACTGACTCTTCATATGTGCTGACATTTACATTCACTCAACAACAGAAAGTCTATTGCTAAAGAACTTTTGGTCCAAATCCTATACTCACTCTTCTTCCTAAACCTACAGACTATCTTCCTAATCCTACTGAATATCCCTTTTTGACTGGATGTTCTCTTCTAAATTCAATCATCCAATGTACAAGGTCCTATGCCATTGTATATCGAATTACCTGAGGCATCTTTGCAGAACATCATTCAAAGCTAAGTATCCCAATCAAGGGCAAAACCCTTCTGGGCTTCAAATCATACCTAGATTTCTGTTTTCCTACTTATATTTCACCTCTATATTCTTGTAAATATTGCAGGTTCCCAATACCATTATTCATCACACAGAATCACTCGTAACCCAAATCAAACCTGTTTTTAACCCCAAGTATACACTGTTCCCGCAATCATTTTACAGAAGAGCAGGGACAGAGTGGTTCTTACAATACAGGAAAGTTGGGGACCTTCCACCTGATGAGAACCTCAAATGTCCATGCACAAATGATACCTGGAGAAGTTGTAGGCAGGTATGAAGCACCTGAGAGAGCAAAAGTCATCTTCCATGGCAAACAACCTGGTCAGGATGAAGGGATGTGTCTGAATCTGCCTCTCTCTCTTCTTATTGTACAGAAGATGGACCGAACCAGGGCTGAGTGGAGAGCTGTTCCCGGGTGCCAATGGTGATATACATTCTACCTTATGAAAGTGTCACAGGAAGTAGGGGCAACCTCCATCTTATGTAACCCTTGGAAGCAACTGTTAGGACAAAGTGGTTGCCAAGGCAGTGACCTCATTCAGTTCCAAAGAATGTGACATACCTCATTTCCTTGGTGATGGAACTCTCTGAACTTGGTATCCAAGAAGCCAGGCACCCAGAGGCAGTCCCAGTCCCCGTCCCAGTGGGCTCACTTGTTTGGATTTACCAAGGACAGAGTCAGTTTTCTTGGTACCTAATGATGTGAGGATGGCCAAATGCCAGGAGAGCTCTGAAGATGGACCTTTCCTGAGAAAACAGGTAGTGGCTAACCACTTTTTCCTGACATCTTCACAGAGTTGGTCAAGGAAACAAGATCTGAGAGAAGACAGGCCATTTCGGGGGAACATAGTATGGCCCACCAGTCAGAGGACACTCCGGATAGTCACAGACGTACTTGGGGGAAGGAGGTGCCTTTGTGGGAGTGGGTGTGGGTTTGTTGTTTTGTCTCATGTTCTGAGAATAGATAGAAAAGGCGGTTTGTTTGGTTTGGAGTGGACAGTTTCTAGTAAGTCATTTGACACGGCGAGTGTTTCTGTTTCTGTGTATCCCACTGTGTCCGTTGTTGTAGACATTAGAAAAGAGAATGCATTAATGGATGTGTCCTGTCTAGTATAAATCTTCCCATGCCCAATATATGAATGGACTGCAGCTTGTCTTATCGATGTGCAACACCTGCTATCTTTCTAAGTTGTAGTTTTCTTCCTGAATTCTGGCCACTCTCCAGAATAGGCTCATGGATTTGTGTCCAAAATATGTACCACCTCCAAGCTGTGTGACATGGCCATGTACTGGATAGCTGAAGAGAATGGCGAGCATCTCAGAAAACTCAGATATCAGTGTGACCAGGAAAGTCTCAGTGCAGAAACCCTGCTTTGGGCCTTTTGCTTACTTATTGTTGTGTTGCACTGAATGTCAGGAAGGTCTTTGCCTCAGGCCACCCCTTTGTGAAGCCTGAAGAAAACAGTTTTCAAATGGAAATGAATGGGCCTCACCTGTGGCTCTTTGCTTAATTGCTTTGGAAAGGGATGTGTCTTTATCAGTCTCTTGGGCCTGTGTGTGGCTGTGACTTAGATTCTCAGCACCTGATGGATCTTAAGAATGATCCCATGTCAGCTTCCAAAACCAAAATGGCAAAAAATTTCATTCATTGTGGATGAAGTCTCTTGCCTTCCTCTGTTAGGTTCCTGCACTCCATCAAATGACAATAGGGATTCTTTGGGTCAAATGAGTTCTTCAAAGCCGTGCAGAGGTACTTGTGTTTTCGCATGACTCTAAATCACCTAAAGAATCGATACCTAAAATCAGTAGGCCTCAAATTGGAGAAACACAGAAGTATTAATAGCAGGCTTATTTGTTCACTCCTGGTTCACAGAAACGGTGTCCAGGCTACCCTGACTTTAGACAAATGAGGGGCAAACGAGCTGATTTTGGACACTGTCTTGGGCTGCGCCCCTCATGGAAACCTCCAGCCAGAGGTTAAGATGATTGACTATATGAAATAAGATGAGGGCCATGTGGGAGTGTTTTGGTTTTAATTTTGGTCATTTGTGTGGCATTGGAAAAAATGACTGGGTCCACGTGGGCTTGAACTCTGGTGTGATTCCCCTTAGAGACTGGGTTTTGGAACTGAACTCAGAGAAGCATTGCCATGAATTTTGTTGGGATTTTAAGAGGCCACGCATGAAAGTCGCTCTTGGAAACTGAGACCTAGGCCCCGGGTGGATTTCCACAGAGGCCTGGGAATCTCAGCAAGGATATCACATGATTTTATTCTTAAAGAAATGGCAGCCATCGTTGAGAGTCAAAACACACATGGACCTCACATTGTAGACCTCAATGGGCCTGGCCTAATGTGACCTTTTGTCCACTCTTTGGGAAGCCATGCCTGTGAGAGTTCTCCAGAGATTTCATTGAAATGAGCTTCCTCACCATTTAATGTTTGCTGAATGAACTGAAACCCACAGTGCCTCCAACTTCATGCTTGAAAAATGGCTAGATAAATACCATGAAATTTTTGAAATTCCTATGACCAGGTGGCACTGGAGAAACATTGGATGTCCTGTTGCTGATCATGAGTATACCAGACAGTGCCTTGATTTACTGAGTTTCATGAAAATGGTGTAGAACAGAGATGCCAGAAATTTGGAGCCTGCTGAGTAGTGGGTCTAGAGCAGTGGTGGGGAGGTGTTTGCTAAAACATCCGTGGTAGGGCCATGTGGATCTACCATTGGATTCCAAATGGCTTGTAACTGACATGGTGCAGCCAACAGACCCTTATATGTAAAGGCATCTTGTTATATGGAGAGTTTTCAGAGGAAAATTAAGAATCAGGTTGATATGGACAAGGGGGCAATGGGGCAAGCTGTGAGAGATAGGAGCCTAGTTGGTGCATTCTCTTGCAGACCCTGACCCACCACACGTGACAGAACTCCCTCCAGCACTGTGTCCCACTTTAGCTCCTAGTATTTCGTGAAACAAATACCAAACTCACAGTGCAGCAGCAAAAACACCACAAAAAGTGGAAGAGGACCAAATGGCTTCACAGTCCACACGGGGAGACACTTAGTCCCCAGTGGCCTCAGTTTACCTACAAAGAGAGGATTCAGCACTGCTTCATCTTGTTCATTGGAAAATAAGAAACCATGTCCTCCAGGTCACATAGATGCAGACCCAGCTTTGATGTTCTCACTACAGAGGAAGCCAAATCTCCTGAAAACAACATATATTTCAAGTGTGGAAGCTCAGAGGCAGTTTCTCAAAAAGTTTTTAGGCCAGCAGAGCTCCATGTTTGTGGAGTGTTTACCCTGTCCCTTAGTTTTGGAAACTCCTCTACCACTTCCAAGGTTGTGAACTCCTGAGCATTTTCCATTCCAGATATGTATTCACTGATTTTGTAACTCTTCTCCTCTAATTGTGTCTTACTTGGGGTGAAGGTAATGTCAAGGCATTGTTCTGGATGAGAGCGGGAGGATATTTGTGCAGCATATATTTACATACACATTGGATTCATTTTCCAATTTTCCATTCGAAATACTGAATCCCTGACACTAACCCATACCTAGTAGACTCAGACTATTCATCCTAATATAATGGAGAAAATTAACCCAACACATTAGAAATACAAGTACTTCAGAGGAGACATGTTGTATAGTTGGACTTGACATTTGCATTATATAAGGTAGGAGTTATAAATCTAGTCAAATTTATTTGAAATATTCTCCATGTGTTTTAAACTTAACAAATATGTGAATTCTTGTTTCCTTTTTCTGTAGACTCTTCACACACGTATATTTATATGCATATATAGAATCCTACCAGGTATCACACGTACATTTTTGTGAGGTGGCTGTCTTGGCAGATACAAATTGTGAGAAGAGTTCACTCCTCCTAAATGCTGTTGGAAATGAAAATTCAACTTATAGGAGAGCGTCCTAGTAGAACAACATTATACATTAACTCATGTTCAGTAAAATAAATATTTTTGCATTTGTGGATGATACATATTTACTGATGAATTTCGATTGGCATTTATATTGGTACTTTTTAATGTCTGTGAGTTGTGTGGGTGTGTGTGTGTGTGTGTGTGTGTGTGTGTGTGTGTGTATAGATATAGATATAGATATAGATATAGATATAGATATACTCTCCAAATTTTTCAAAATATGAAATATATGTGTCTAATATACACTCTCTAAATTCATTCATGTTCATGTATGTGGATTTATAATCCACTTTTCACAAGATGATAATCAGAAATATTCATCCACCTGAAATACATATTTGTTTCCTAGTACTGAAAACTAACTTCAGTGAATGGTGCATACAAATCCTAATTATTCTACAGTAACTGACCCAGTCTAACATCAATGCAAATAGACTCCTATGGGACATGATATGTAATTTGTCATTCATTTGTATTCGACACTGGTACATTATTGTTTCTTCAGTTTTTGCACATCACAGGATATACATTTCATCCACAAGTTCACAAATTAATAAGCATTTGTTTCAACTTTCACCACTTCTTGCTTCAGAACACATGTATTGTCAGGGTTTCTTGACTGGTCTTTTCGTGAGACTTCTTTCCAAACACATTATTTTGAATTTCCATAATCATTTTGAAGCAAAACTCACACACTCTTCATGATAAACCAAAACACAAATATTTCCATTACATATATACCTGGTTGGAATGAATGATTGTATATCAATATACGATTTCCTTTAATTTTTCAGATATCAGTTCAATTCATTATTTAAAGTTCAAAAAAGTTATATTTTTTATTCACTGTATGGTCTATTCATGCTTTTTCTCTATGTTCCTAGAAACAGGGTACACCTCTTTGTACCCCCGATTCTCATTTTACATCTTCAATATATTGCTCCCAGAAATGGTGAAAGAAATACTCATGTCACCTCATTATCACAGTAATATTCTGGACAAAAAATGGAAAGGTCACACTTATGATTGTACCAAAGCCTAAATGGAAAGTGAACATGGATTTCTAAAAACATCCATGTCCAGGTTGCCTAATGCTGTCAATTGTCAATCCTATTGGTGACTACATATTTGTTTTTTTCCTAATTTATATATTCAAACTCAACCCTGTTGAAAATGTCTAATTCTATCACTCACTTTATACTTTGCCTGATTTCGTAATGTTTCTATTGATATCTGCTTTTCTACATATTTTCCCCAGTTCAACATAGTGACTGACTCTTCATATGTGCTGACATTTACATTCACTCAACAACAGAAAGTCTATTGCTAAAGAACTTTTGGTCCAAATCCTATACTCACTCTTCTTCCTAAACCTACAGACTATCTTCCTAATCCTACTAAATATCCCTTTTTGACTTTATGTTCTCTTCTAAATTCAATCATCCAATGTACAAGGTCCTATGCCATTGTGTATCGAATTACCTGAGGCATCTTTGCAGAACATCATTCAAAGCTAAGTATCCCAATCAAGGGCAAAACCCTTCTGGGCTTCAAATCATACCTAGATTTCTGTTTTCCTACTTATATTTCACCTCTATATTCTTGTAAATATTGCAGGTTCCCAATACCATTATTCATCACACAGAATCACTCGTAACCCAAATCAAACCTGTTTTTAACCCCAAGTATACACTGTTCCCGCAATCATTTTACAGAAGAGCAGGGACAGAGTGGTTCTTACAATACAGGAAAGTTGGGGACCTTCCACCTGATGAGAACCTCAAATGTCCATGCACAAATGATACCTGGAGAAGTTGTAGGCAGGTATGAAGCACCTGAGAGAGCAAAAGTCATCTTCCATGGCAAACAACCTGGTCAGGATGAAGGGATGTGTCTGAATCTGCCTCTCTCTCTTCTTATTGTACAGAAGATGGACCGAACCAGGGCTGAGTGGAGAGCTGTTCCCGGGTGCCAATGGTGATATACATTCTACCTTATGAAAGTGTCACAGGAAGTAGGGGCAACCTCCATCTTATGTAACCCTTGGAAGCAACTGTTAGGACAAAGTGGTTGCCAAGGCAGTGACCTCATTCAGTTCCAAAGAATGTGACATACCTCATTTCCTTGGTGATGGAACTCTCTGAACTTGGTATCCAAGAAGCCAGGCACCCAGAGGCAGTCCCAGTCCCAGTCCCAGTGGGCTCACTTGTTTGGATTTACCAAGGACAGAGTCAGTTTTCTTGGTACCTAATGATGTGAGGATGGCCAAATGCCAGGAGAGCTCTGAAGATGGACCTTTCCTGAGAAAACAGGTAGTGGCTAACCACTTTTTCCTGACATCTTCACAGAGTTGGTCAAGGAAACAAGATCTGAGAGAAGACAGGCCATTTCGGGGGAACATAGTATGGCCCACCAGTCAGAGGACACTCCGGATAGTCACAGACGTACTTGGGGGAAGGAGGTGCCTTTGTGGGAGTGGGTGTGGGTTTGTTGTTTTGTCTCATGTTCTGAGAATAGATAGAAAAGGCGGTTTGTTTGGTTTGGAGTGGACAGTTTCTAGTAAGTCATTTGACACGGCGAGTGTTTCTGTTTCTGTGTATCCCACTGTGTCCGTTGTTGTAGACATTAGAAAAGAGAATGCATTAATGGATGTGTCCTGTCTAGTATAAATCTTCCCATAATTCATCCTGCCCAATATATGAATGGACTGCTGCTTGTCTTATCGATGTGCAACACCTGCTATCTTTCTAAGTTGTAGTTTTCTTCCTGAATTCTGGCCACTCTCCAGAATAGGCTCATGGATTTGTGTCCAAAATATGTACCACCTCCAAGCTCTGTGACATGGCCATGTACTGGATAGCTGAAGAGAATGGCGAGCATCTCAGAAAACTCAGATATCAGTGTGACCAGGAAAGTCTCAGTGCAGAAACCCTGCTTTGGGCCTTTTGCTTACTTATTGTTGTGTTGCACTGAATGTCAGGAAGGTCTTTGCCTCAGGCCACCCCTTTGTGAAGCCTGAAGAAAACAGTTTTCAAATGGAAATGAATGGGCCTCACCTGTGGCTCTTTACTTAATTGCTTTGGAAAGGGATGTGTCTTTATCAGCCTCTTGGGCCTGTGTGTGGCTGTGACTTAGATTCTCAGCACCTGATGGATCTTAAGAATGATCCCATGTCAGCTTCCAAAACCAAAATGGCAAAAAATTTCATTCATTGTGGATGAAGTCTCTTGCCTTCTTCTGTTAGGTTCCTGCACTCCATCAAATGACAATAGGGATTCTTTGGGTCAAATGAGTTCTTCAAAGCCGTGCAGAGGTACTTGTGTTTTCGCATGACTCTAAATCACCTAAAGAATCGATACCTAAAATCAGTAGGCCTCAAATTGGAGAAACACAGAAGTATTAACGGCAGGCTTATTTGTTCACTCCTGGTTCACAGAAACGGTGTCCAGGCTACCCTGACTTTAGACAAATGAGGGGCAAACGAGCTGATTTTGGACACTGTCTTGGGCTGCGCCCCTCATGGAAACCTCCAGCCAGAGGTTAAGATGATTGACTATATGAAATAAGATGAGGGCCATGTGGGAGTGTTTTGGTTTTAATTTTGGTCATTTGTGTGGCATTGGAAAAAATGACTGGGTCCACGTGGGCTTGAACTCTGGTGTGATTCCCCTTAGAGACTGGGTTTTGGAACTGAACTCAGAGAAGCATTGCCATGAATTTTGTTGGGATTTTAAGAGGCCACGCATGAAAGTCGCTCTTGGAAACTGAGACCTAGGCCCCGGGTGGATTTCCACAGAGGCCTGGGAATCTCAGCAAGGATATCACATGATTTTATTCTTAAAGAAATGGCAGCCATCGTTGAGAGTCAAAACACACATGGACCTCACATTGTAGACCTCAATGGGCCTGGCCTAATGTGACCTTTTGTCCACTCTTTGGGAAGCCATGCCTGTGAGAGTTCTCCAGAGATTTCATTGAAATGAGCTTCCTCACCATTTAATGTTTGCTGAATGAACTGAAACCCACAGTGCCTCCAACTTCATGCTTGAAAAATGGCTAGATAAATACCATGAAATTTTTGAAATTCCTATGACCAGGTGGCACTGGAGAAACATTGGATGTCCTGTTGCTGATCATGAGTATACCAGACAGTGCCTTGATTTACTGAGTTTCATGAAAATGGTGTAGAACAGAGATGCCAGAAATTTGGAGCCTGCTGAGTAGTGGGTCTAGAGCAGTGGTGGGGAGGTGTTTGCTAAAACATCCGTGGTAGGGCCATGTGGATCTACCATTGGATTCCAAATGGCTTGTAACTGACATGGTGCAGCCAACAGACCCTTATATGTAAAGGCATCTTGTTATATGGAGAGTTTTCAGAGGAAAATTAAGAATCAGGTTGATATGGACAAGGGGGCAATGGGGCAAGCTGTGAGAGATAGGAGCCTAGTTGGTGCATTCTCTTGCAGACCCTGACCCACCACACGTGACAGAACTCCCTCCAGCACTGTGTCCCACTTTAGCTCCTAGTATTTCGTGAAACAAATACCAAACTCACAGTGCAGCAGCAAAAACACCACAAAAAGTGGAAGAGGACCAAATGGCTTCACAGTCCACACGGGGAGACACTTAGTCCCCAGTGGCCTCAGTTTACCTACAAAGAGAGGATTCAGCACTGCTTCATCTTGTTCATTGGAAAATAAGAAACCATGTCCTCCAGGTCACATAGATGCAGACCCAGCTTTGATGTTCTCACTACAGAGGAAGCCAAATCTCCTGAAAACAACATATATTTCAAGTGTGGAAGCTCAGAGGCAGTTTCTCAAAAAGTTTTTAGGCCAGCAGAGCTCCATGTTTGTGGAGTGTTTACCCTGTCCCTTAGTTTTGGAAACTCCTCTACCACTTCCAAGGTTGTGAACTCCTGAGCATTTTCCATTCCAGATATGTATTCACTGATTTTGTAACTCTTCTCCTCTAATTGTGTCTTACTTGGGGTGAAGGTAATGTCAAGGCATTGTTCTGGATGAGAGCGGGAGGATATTTGTGCAGCATATATTTACATACACATTGGATTCATTTTCCAATTTTCCATTCGAAATACTGAATCCCTGACACTAACCCATACCTAGTAGACTCAGACTATTCATCCTAATATAATGGAGAAAATTAACCCAACACATTAGAAATACAAGTACTTCAGAGGAGACATGTTGTATAGTTGGACTTGACATTTGCATTATATAAGGTAGGAGTTATAAATCTAGTCAAATTTATTTGAAATATTCTCCATGTGTTTTAAACTTAACAAATATGTGAATTCTTGTTTCCTTTTTCTGTAGACTCTTCACACACGTATATTTATATGCATATATAGAATCCTACCAGGTATCACACGTACATTTTTGTGAGGTGGCTGTCTTGGCAGATACAAATTGTGAGAAGAGTTCACTCCTCCTAAATGCTGTTGGAAATGAAAATTCAACTTATAGGAGAGCGTCCTAGTAGAACAACATTATACATTAACTCATGTTCAGTAAAATAAATATTTTTGCATTTGTGGATGATACATATTTACTGATGAATTTCGATTGGCATTTATATTGGTACTTTTTAATGTCTGTGAGTTGTGTGGGTGTGTGTGTGTGTGTGTGTGTGTGTGTGTGTGTATAGATATAGATATAGATATAGATATAGATATAGATATAGATATACTCTCCAAATTTTTCAAAATATGAAATATATGTGTCTAATATACACTCTCTAAATTCATTCATGTTCATGTATGTGGATTTATAATCCACTTTTCACAAGATGATAATCAGAAATATTCATCCACCTGAAATACATATTTGTTTCTTAGTACTGAAAACTAACTTCAGTGAATGGTGCATACACATCCTAATTATTCTACAGTAACTGACCCAGTCTAACATCAATGCAAATAGACTCCTATGGGACATGATATGTAATTTGTCATTCATTTGTATTCGACACTGGTACATTATTGTTTCTTCAGTTTTTGCACATCACAGGATATACATTTCATCCACAAGTTCACAAATTAATAAGCATTTGTTTCAACTTTCACCACTTCTTGCTTCAGAACACATGTATTGTCAGGGTTTCTTGACTGGTCTTTTCGTGAGACTTCTTTCCAAACACATTATTTTGAATTTCCATAATCATTTTGAAGCAAAACTCACACACTCTTCATGATAAACCAAAACACAAATATTTCCATTACATATATACCTGGTTGGAATGAATGATTGTATATCAATATACGATTTCCTTTAATTTTTCAGATATCAGTTCAATTCATTATTTAAAGTTCAAAAAAGTTATATTTTTTATTCACTGTATGGTCTATTCATGCTTTTTCTCTATGTTCCTAGAAACAGGGTACACCTCTTTGTACCCCCGATTCTCATTTTACATCTTCAATATATTGCTCCCAGAAATGGTGAAAGAAATACTCATGTCACCTCATTATCACAGTAATATTCTGGACAAAAAATGGAAAGGTCACACTTATGATTGTACCAAAGCCTAAATGGAAAGTGAACATGGATTTCTAAAAACATCCATGTCCAGGTTGCCTAATGCTGTCAATTGTCAATCCTATTGGTGACTAAATATTTGTTTTTTTCCTAATTTATATATTCAAACTCAACCCTGTTGAAAATGTCTAATTCTATCACTCACTTTATACTTTGCCTGATTTCGTAATGTTTCTATTGATATCTGCTTTTCTACATATTTTCCCCAGTTCAACATAGTGACTGACTCTTCATATGTGCTGACATTTACATTCACTCAACAACAGAAAGTCTATTTCTAAAGAACTTTTGGTCCAAATCCTATACTCACTCTTCTTCCTAAACCTACAGACTATCTTCCTAATCCTACTAAATATCCC
This sequence comes from Callospermophilus lateralis, assembly GCF_048772815.1. Classification (NCBI taxonomy): domain Eukaryota; kingdom Metazoa; phylum Chordata; class Mammalia; order Rodentia; family Sciuridae; genus Callospermophilus; species Callospermophilus lateralis. The sequence continues at coordinate 258,179 of NW_027512472.1, read as the reverse complement.
TTTTTGACTGGATGTTCTCTTCTAAATTCAATCATCCAATGTACAAGGTCCTATGCCATTGTGTATCGAATTACCTGAGGCATCTTTGCAGAACATCATTCAAAGCTAAGTATCCCAATCAAGGGCAAAACCCTTCTGGGCTTCAAATCATACCTAGATTTCTGTTTTCCTACTTATATTTCACCTCTATATTCTTGTAAATATTGCAGGTTCCCAATACCATTATTCATCACACAGAATCACTCGTAACCCAAATCAAACCTGTTTTTAACCCCAAGTATACACTGTTCCCTCAATCATTTTACAGAAGAGCAGGGACAGAGTGGTTCTTACAATACAGGAAAGTTGGGGACCTTCCACCTGATGAGAACCTCAAATGTCCATGCACAAATGATACCTGGAGAAGTTGTAGGCAGGTATGAAGCACCTGAGAGAGCAAAAGTCATCTTCCATGGCAAACAACCTGGTCAGGATGAAGGGATGTGTCTGAATCTGCCTCTCTCTCTTCTTATTGTACAGAAGATGGACCGAACCAGGGCTGAGTGGAGAGCTGTTCCCGGGTGCCAATGGTGATATACATTCTACCTTATGAAAGTGTCACAGGAAGTAGGGGCAACCTCCATCTTATGTAACCCTTGGAAGCAACTGTTAGGACAAAGTGGTTGCCAAGGCAGTGACCTCATTCAGTTCCAAAGAATGTGACATACCTCATTTCCTTGGTGATGGAACTCTCTGAACTTGGTATCCAAGAAGCCAGGCACCCAGAGGCAGTCCCAGTCCCAGTCCCAGTGGGCTCACTTGTTTGGATTTACCAAGGACAGAGTCAGTTTTCTTGGTACCTAATGATGTGAGGATGGCCAAATGCCAGGAGAGCTCTGAAGATGGACCTTTCCTGAGAAAACAGGTAGTGGCTAACCACTTTTTCCTGACATCTTCACAGAGTTGGTCAAGGAAACAAGATCTGAGAGAAGACAGGCCATTTCGGGGGAACATAGTATGGCCCACCAGTCAGAGGACACTCCGGATAGTCACAGACGTACTTGGGGGAAGGAGGTGCCTTTGTGGGAGTGGGTGTGGGTTTGTTGTTTTGTCTCATGTTCTGAGAATAGATAGAAAAGGTGGTTTGTTTGGTTTGGAGTGGACAGTTTCTAGTAAGTCATTTGACACGGCGAGTGTTTCTGTTTCTGTGTATCCCACTGTGTCCGTTGTTGTAGACATTAGAAAAGAGAATGCATTAATGGATGTGTCCTGTCTAGTATAAATCTTCCCATGCCCAATATATGAATGGACTGCAGCTTGTCTTATCGATGTGCAACACCTGCTATCTTTCTAAGTTGTAGTTTTCTTCCTGAATTCTGGCCACTCTCCAGAATAGGCTCATGGATTTGTGTCCAAAATATGTACCACCTCCAAGCTCTGTGACATGGCCATGTACTGGATAGCTGAAGAGAATCTCGAGCATCTCAGAAAACTCAGATATCAGTGTGACCAGGAAAGTCTCAGTGCAGAAACCCTGCTTTGGGCCTTTTGCTTACTTATTGTTGTGTTGCACTGAATGTCAGGAAGGTCTTTGCCTCAGGCCACCCCTTTGTGAAGCCTGAAGAAAACAGTTTTCAAATGGAAATGAATGGGCCTCACCTGTGGCTCTTTGCTTAATTGCTTTAAAAAGCGATGTGTCTTTATCAGTCTCTTGGGCCTGTGTGTGGCTGTGACTTAGATTCTCAGCACCTGATGGATCTTAAGAATGATCCCATGTGAGCTTCCAAAACCAAAATGGCAAAAAATTTCATTCATTGTGGATGAAGTCTCTTGCCTTCCTCTGTTAGGTTCCTGCACTCCATCAAATGACAATAGGGATTCTTTGGGTCAAATGAGTTCTTCAAAGCCGTGCAGAGGTACTTGTGTTTTCGCATGACTCTAAATCACCTAAAGAATCGATACCTAAAATCAGTAGGCCTCAAATTGGAGAAACACAGAAGTATTAACGGCAGGCTTATTTGTTCACTCCTGGTTCACAGAAACGGTGTCCAGGCTACCCTGACTTTAGACAAATGAGGGGCAAACGAGCTGATTTTGGACACTGTCTTGGGCTGCGCCCCTCATGGAAACCTCCAGCCAGAGGTTAAGATGATTGACTATATGAAATAAGATGAGGGCCATGTGGGAGTGTTTTGGTTTTAATTTTGGTCATTTGTGTGGCATTGGAAAAAATGACTGGGTCCACGTGGGCTTGAACTCTGGTGTGATTCCCCTTAGAGACTGGGTTTTGGAACTGAACTCAGAGAAGCATTGCCATGAATTTTGTTGGGATTTTAAGAGGCCACGCATGAAAGTCGCTCTTGGAAACTGAGACCTAGGCCCCGGGTGGATTTCCCCAGAGGCCTGGGAATCTCAGCAAGGATATCACATGATTTTATTCTTAAAGAAATGGCAGCCATCGTTGAGAGTCAAAACACACATGGACCTCACATTGTAGACCTCAATGGGCCTGGCCTAATGTGACCTTTTGTCCACTCTTTGGGAAGCCATGCCTGTGAGAGTTCTCCAGAGATTTCATTGAAATGAGCTTCCTCACCATTTAATGTTTGCTGAATGAACTGAAACCCACAGTGCCTCCAACTTCATGCTTGAAAAATGGCTAGATAAATACCATGAAATTTTTGAAATTCCTATGACCAGGTGGCACTGGAGAAACATTGGATGTCCTGTTGCTGATCATGAGTATACCAGACAGTGCCTTGATTTACTGAGTTTCATGAAAATGGTGTAGAACAGAGATGCCAGATATTTGGAGCCTGCTGAGTAGTGGGTCTAGAGCAGTGGTGGGGAGGTGTTTGATAAAACATCCGTGGTAGGGCCATGTGGATCTACCATTGGATTCCAAATGGCTTGTAACTGACATGGTGCAGCCAACAGACCCTTATATGTAAAGGCATCTTGTTATATGGAGAGTTTTCAGAGGAAAATTAAGAATCAGGTTGATATGGACAAGGGGGCAATGGGGCAAGCTGTGAGAGATAGGAGCCTAGTTGGTGCATTCTCTTGCAGACCCTGACCCACCACACGTGACAGAACTCCCTCCAGCACTGTGTCCCAGTTTAGCTCCTAGTATTTCGTGAAACAAATACCAAACTCACAGTGCAGCAGCAAAAACACCACAAAAAGTGGAAGAGGACCAAATGGCTTCACAGTCCACACGGGGAGACACTTAGTCCCCAGTGGCCTCAGTTTACCTACAAAGAGAGGATTCAGCACTGCTTCATCTTGTTCATTGGAAAATAAGAAACCATGTCCTCCAGGTCACATAGATGCAGACCCAGCTTTGATGTTCTCACTACAGAGGAAGCCAAATCTCCTGAAAACAACATATATTTCAAGTGTGGAAGCTCAGAGGCAGTTTCTCAAAAAGTTTTTAGGCCAGCAGAGCTCCATGTTTGTGGAGTGTTTACCCTGTCCCTTAGTTTTGGAAACTCCTCTACCACCTCCAAGGTTGTGAACTCCTGAGCATTTTCCATTCCAGATATGTATTCACTGATTTTGTAACTCTTGTCCTCTAATTGTGTCTTACTTGGGGTGAAGGTAATGTCAAGGCATTGTTCTGGATGAGAGCGGGAGGATATTTGTGCAGCATATATTTGCATACACATTGGATTCATTTTCCAATTTTCCATTCGAAATACTGAATCCCTGACACTAACCCATACCTAGTAGACTCAGACTATTCATCCTAATATAATGGAGAAAATTAACCCAACACATAGAAATACAAGTACTTCAGAGGAGACATGTTGTATAGTTGGACTTGACATTTGCATTATATAAGGTAGGAGTTATAAATCTAGTCAAATTTATTTGAAATATTCTCCATGTGTTTTAATCTTAACAAATATGTGAATTTGTGTTTCCTTTTTCTGTAGTCTATTCACACATGTATATTTATATGCATATATAGAATCCTACCAGGTATCACACATACAATTTTGTGAGGTGGCTGTCTTGGCAGATACAAATTGTGAGAAGAGTTCACTCCTCCTAAATGCTGTTGGAAATGAAAATTCAACTTATAGGAGAGCGTCCTAGTAGAACAACATTATTCATTAGCTCATGTTCAGTAAAATAAATATTTTTGCATTTGTGGATGATACATATTTACTGATGAATTTCGATTGGCATTTATATTGGTACATTTTAATGTCTGTGAGTTGTGTGTGTGTGTGTGTGTGTGTGTGTGTGTGTGTGTAGATATAGATATAGATATAGATATACTCTCCAAATTTTTCAAAATATGAAATATATGTGTCTAATATACACTCTCTAAATTCATTCATGCTCATGTATGTGGATTTATAATCCACTTTTCACAAGATGATAATCAGAAATATTCATCCACCTGAAATACATATTTGTTTCCTAGTACTGAAAACTAACTTCAGTGAATGGTGCATACAAATCCTAATTATTCTACAGTAACTGACCCAGTCTAACATCAATGCAAGTAGACTCCTATGGGACATGATATGTAATTTGTCATTCATTTGTATTCGACACTGGTACATTATTGTTTCTTCAGTTTTTGCACATCACAGGATATACATTTCATCCACAAGTTCACAAATTAATAAGCATTTGTTTCAACTTTCACCACTTCTTGCTTCAGAACACATGTATTGTCAGGGTTTCTTGACTGGTCTTTTCATGAGACTTCTTTCCAAACACATTATTTTGAATTTCCATAATCATTTTGAAGCAAACGTCACACACTCTTCATGATAAACCAAAACACAAATATTTCCATTACATATATACCTGGTTGGAATGAATGATTGTATATCAATATACGATTTCCTTTAATTTTTCAGATATCAGTTCAGTTCATTATTTAAAGTTCAAAAAAGTTATATTATTTATTCACAGTATGGTCTATTCATGCTTTTTCTCTATATTCCTAGAAACAGGGTACACCTCTTTGTAACCCCGATTCTCATTTTACATCTTCAATATATTGCTCCCAGAAATGGTGAAAGAAATACTCATGTCACCTCATTATCACAGTAATATTCTGGACAAAAAATGGAAAGGTCACACTTATGATTGTACCAAAGCCTAAATGGAAAGTGAACATGGATTTCTAAAAACATCCATGTCCAGGTTGCCTAATGCTGTCAATTGTCAATCCTATTGGTGACTACATATTTGTTTTTTTCCTAATTTATATATTCAAACTCAACCCTGTTGAAAATGTCTAATTCTATCACTCACTTTATACTTTGCCTGATTTCCTAATATTTCTATTGATATCTGCTTTCTACATATTTTCCCCAGTTCAACATAGTGACTGACTCTTCATATGTGCTGACATTTACATTCACTCAACAACCGAAAGTCTATTGCTAAAGAACTTTTGGTCCAAATTCTATACTCACTCTTCTTCCTAAACCTACCGACTATCTTCCTAATCCTATTGAATATCCCTTTTTGACTGGATGTTCTCTCTAAATTCAATCATCCAATGTACAAGGTCCTATGCCATTGTATATGGAATTATCTGAGGCATCTTTGCAGAACATCATTCAAAGCTAAGTATCCCAATCAAGGGCAAAACCCTTCTGGGCTTCAAATCATACCTAGATTTCTGTTTTCCTACTTATATTTCACCTCTATATTCTTGTAAATATTGCAGGTTCCCAATACCATTATTCATCACACAGAATCAATCGTAACCCAAATCAAACCTGTTTTTAACCCCAAGAATACACTGTTCCCTCAATCATTTTACAGAAGAGCAGGGACAGAGTGGTTTTTACAATACAGGAAAGTTGGGGACCTTCCACCTGATGAGAACCTCAAATGTCCATGCACAAATGATACCTGGAGAAGTTGTAGGCAGGTATGAAGCACCTGAGAGAGCAAAAGTCATCTTCCATGGCAAACAACCTGGTCAGGATGAAGGGATGTGTCTGAATCTGCCTCTCTCTCTTCTTATTGTACAGAAGATGGACCAAACCAGGGCTGAGTGGAGAGCTGTTCCCGGGTGCCAATGGTGATATACATTCTACCTTATGAAAGTGTCACAGCAAGTAGGGGCAACCTCCATCTTATGTTACCCTTGGAAGCAACTGTTAGGACAAAGTGGTTGCCAAGGCAGTGACCTCATTCAGTTCCAAAGAATGTGACATACCTCATTTCCTTGGTGATGGAACTCTCTGAACTTGGTATCCAAGAAGCCAGGCACCCAGAGGCAGTCCCAGTCCCAGTCCCAGTGGGCTCACTTGTTTGGATTTACCAAGGACAGAGTCAGTTTTCTTGGTACCTAATGATGTGAGGATGGCCAAATGCCAGGAGAGCTCTGAAGATGGACCTTTCCTGAGAAAACAGGTAGTGGCTAACCACTTTTTCCTGACATCTTCACAGAGTTGGTCAAGGAAACAAGATCTGAGAGAAGACAGGCCATTTCGGGGGAACATAGTATGGCCCACCAGTCAGAGGACACTCCGGATTGTCACAGACCTACTTGGGGGAAGGAGGTGCCTTTGTGGGAGTGGGTGTGGGTTTGTTGTTTTGTCTCATGTTCTGAGAATAGATAGGAAAGGCGGTTTGTTTGGTTTGGAATGGACAGTTTCTAGTAAGTCATTTGACACGGCGAGTGTTTCTGTTTCTGTGTATCCCACTGTGTCCGTTGTTGTAGACATTAGAAAAGAGAATGCATTAAAGGATGTGTCCTGTCTAGTATAAATCTTCCCATAATTCATCCTGCCCAATATATGAATGGACTGCAGCTTGTCTCATCGATGTGCAACACCTGCTATCTTTCTAAGTTGTTGTTTTATTCCTGAATTCTGGCCACTCTCCAGAATAGGCTCATGGATTTGTGTCCAAAATATGTACCACCTCCAAGCTCTGTGACATGGCCATGTACTGGATAGCTGAAGAGAATGGTGAGCATCTCAGAAAACTCAGATATCAGTGTGACCAGGAAAGTCTCAGTGCAGAAACCCTGCTTTGGGCCTTTTGCTTACTTATTGTTGTGTTGCACTGAATGTCAGGAAGGTCTTTGCCTCAGGCCACCCCTTTGTGAAGCCTGAAGAAAACAGTTTTCAAATGGAAATGAATGGGCCTCACCTGTTGCTCTTTGCTTAATTGCTTTGGAAAGGGATGTGTCTTTATCAGCCTCTTGGACCTGTGTGTGGCTGTGACTTAGATTCTCAGCACCTGATGGATCTTAAGAATGATCCCATGTGAGCTTCCAAAACCAAAATGGCAAAAAATATCATTCATTGTGGATGAAGTCTCTTGCCTTCTCTGTTAGGTTCCTGCACTCCATCAAATGACAATAGGGATTCTTTGGGTCAAATGAGTTCTTCATAGCCCTGCAGAGGTGCTTGTGTTTTCGCATGACTCTAAATCACCTAAAGAATCGATACCTAAAATCAGTAGGCCTCAAATTGGAGAAACAAAGAAGTATTAACGGCAGGCTTATTTGTTCACTCCTGGTTCAGAGAAACGGTGTCCAGAATACACTGACTTTAGGCAAATGAGAGGCAAACGAGCTGATTTTGGACACTGTCTTGGGCTGCGCCCCTCATGGAAACCTCCAGCCAGAGGTTAAGATGATTGACTATATGGAATAAGATGAAGGCCATGTGGGAGTGTTTTGGTTTTAATTTGGTCATTTGTGTTGCATTGGAAAAAATGACTGGGTCCACGTGAGCTTGAACTCTGGTGTGATTCCCCTTAGAGACTGGGTTTTGGAACTGAACTCAGAGAAGCATTGCCATGAATTTTGTTGGGATTTTAAAAGGCCACGCATGAAAGTCGCTCTTGGAAACTGAGACCTAGGCCCCGGGTGGATTTCCACAGAGGCCTGGGAATCTCAGCAAGGATATCACATGATTTTATTCTTAAAGAAATGGCAGCCATAGTTGAGAGTCAAAACACACATGGACCTCACATTGTAGACCTCAATGGGCCTGGCCTAATGTGACCTTTTGTCCACTCTTTGGGAAGCCGTGCCTGTGAGAGTTCTCCAGAGATTTCATTGAAATGAGCTTCCTCACCATTTAATGTTTGCTGAATGAACTGAAACCCACAGTGCCTCCAACTTCATGCTTGAAAAATGGCTAGATAAATACCATGAAATTTTTGAAATTCCTATGACCAGGTGGCACTGGAGAAACATTGGATGTCCTGTTGCTCATCGTGAGTATACCAGACAGTGCCTTGATTTACTGAGTTTCATGAAAATGGTGTAGAACAGAGATGCCAGTAAGTTGGAGCCTGCTGAGTAGTGGGTCTAGAGCAGTGGTGGGGAGGTGTTTGATAAAACATCCGTGGTAGGGCCATGTGGATCTACCATTGGATTCCAAATGGCTTGTAACTGACATGGTGCAGCCAGCAGACCCTTATATGTAAAGGCATCTTGTTATATGGAGAGTTTTCAGAGGAAAATTAAGAATCAGGTTGATATGGACAAGGGGGCAATGGGGCAAGCTGTGAGAGATAGGAGCCTAGTTGGTGCATTCTCTTGCAGACCCTGACCCACCACACGTGACAGAACTCCCTCCAGCACTCTGTCCCAGTTTAGCTCCTAGTATTTCGTGAAACAAATACCAAACTCACAGTGCAGCAGCAAAAACACCACAAACAGTGGAGGAGGACCAAATGGCATCACAGTACACACGGGGAGACACTAAGTCCCCAGTGGCCTCAGTTTACCTACAAAGAGAGGATTCAGCACTGCTTCATCTTGTTCATTGGAAAATAAGAAACCATGTCCTCCAGGTCACATAGATGCAGACCCAGCTTTGATGGTCTCACTACAGAGGAAGCCAAATCTCCTGAAAACTACATATATTTCAAGTGTGGAAGCTCAGAGGCATTTTCTCAAAAAGTTTTGAGGCCAGCAGAGCTCCATGTTTGTGGAGTGTTTACCCTGTCCCTTAGTTTTGGAAACTCCTCTACCACCTCCAAAGTTGTGAACTCCTGAGCATTTTCCATTCCAGATATGTATTCACTGATTTTGTAACTCTTCTCCTCTAATTGTGTCTTACTTGGGGTGAAGGTAATGTCAAGGCATTGTTCTGGATGAGAGCGGGAGGATATTTGTGCAGCATATTTTTACGTACACATTGGATTCATTTTCCAAATTTCCATTCGAAGTACTGAATCCCTGACACTAACCCATACCTAGTAGAATCAGACTATTCATCCTAATATAATGGAGAAAATTAGCCCAACACATTAGAAATACAAGTACTTCAGAGGAGACATGTTGTATAGTTGGACATGACATTTGCATTATATAAGGTAGGAGTTATAAATCTAGTCAAATTTATTTGAAATATTCTCCATGTGTTTTTAAGCTTAACAAATATGTGAATTCTTATTTCCCTTTTCTGTAGCCTATTCACACATGTATATTTATATGCATATATAGAATCCTACCAGGTATCACACGTCCATTTTTGTGAGGTGGCTGTCTTGGCAGATACAAATTGTGAGAAGAGTTCACTCCTCCTAAATGCTGTTGGAAATGAAAATTCAACCTATAGGAGAGCGTCCTAGTAGAACAACATTATACATTAACTCATGTTCAGTAAAATAAATATTTTTGCATTTGTGGATGATACATATTTACTGATGAATTTCGATTGGCATTTATATTGGTAATTTTAATGTCTGTGAGTGTTGTTTGTGTGTGTGTGTATATACAGATATAGATATAGATATACTCTCCAAATTTTTCAAAATATGAAATATATGTGTCTAATATACACTCTCTAAATTCATTCATGTTCATGTATGTGGATTTATAATCCACTTTTCACAAGATGATAATCAGAAATATTCATCCACCTGAAATACATATTTGTTTCCTAGTACTGAAAACTAACTTCAGTGAATGGTGCATACAAATCCTAATTATTCTACAGTAACTGACGCAGTCTAACATCAATGCAAGTAGAATCCTATGGGACATGATATGTAATTTGTCATTCATTTGTATTCGACACTGGTACATTATTATTTCTTCAGTTTTTGCACATCATAAGATATACCTTTGCCAAGGCAGTGACCTCATTCAGTTCCAAAGAATGTGACATACCTCATTTCCTTGGTGATGGAACTCTCTGAACTTTGTATCCAAGGAGCCAGGCACCCAGAGGCAGTTTCAGTCCCAGTCCCAGTGGGCTCACTTGTTTGGATTTAGCAAGGATAAAGTCAGTCATTCTTGGTTCCTACTGAAGTGAGGATTACCAAATGCCTGGAGAGCTCTGAAGAGGGAACTTTCCTGAGAAAGCAGGTAGTAGCTCTCCATTTTTTCCTTACAACTTTACAGAGTTCGCCAAGGAAAACAGATCTGAGAGAGGACAGGCCATTTCAGAAGAACAGAGTATGGCCACCAGTCAGAGGACACTCTGGTTAGTCACACAGCTACTTGGGGAAGGAGGTGCCTTTTTGGGAGTGGGTGTGGGTTTGTGGTTTGTCTCATGTTCTGAAAATAGGTAGGAATGGCGGTTTGTTTGTTTTGGAGTGAACTGTTTCTGGTAAGTCGTTTGACGAGGTGAGTGTTTCCATGTCTGTGTATCCCACTGTGCCTGTGGTAGTAGACATGAGAAAAGAGAATGCAGCAATGGATGTGTCATGTCTAGTACAAAGCTTCCCAGCATTCATCCTGCCCAATTTATGAATGGAGTGTGGCTTGCCTTATGCACGGGCAACACCTAATACCTTCCTAAGTCCCTGTTTTCTTCCTGAATTCTGGCCACTCTCTAGAATAGGCTCATGGTTATATGTCCAAGATACGTACCAAATCCAAGGTCTTTGACATGGCCATGTACTGGATACCTGAATGGAATGGCCCGCATCTCAGAAAACTCAGATATCAGTGTGACCAGGAAAGTCTCAGTGGAGATACCCTGCTTTGGGCCTTTTGCTTACCTATTGTTCTGTTGCCCTGAATATCAGAAAGGTCTATGTCTCATGCAACCCCTTTGTTAAGCCTGAAGAAAACAGTTTTCAAATGGAAATGAATGTGCATCACCTCTGGCTCTTTGCTTAATTTCATTGGAAAACGATGTGTCTGATTCAGGCCCTTTGCCCTGTTTTAGGCTGTGACTTAGATTCTCAGCACCTGATGGATGTAAAGAAAGATCCCATATGTGCATCTAAACCAAAATGGAAAAACGTTCAATCAATGTGCATGAAGTATATTGCCTTCCTTTGTTAGGTTTCTGAAATCCATCATGTCAGAATAGGGATCCTTTGGGTGAAATGAGTTCTTCAAATCTTTGCAGAGGTGCTTGGCTTTTCTCATGACTCCAATTCACAAAAAGAATCTAGACCCCACAGTCAGAGAGGCTCAAATTGGAGAAGCGAAGCAGTATTAAGGGCAGGCCTATTTGATCACTCCTGGTTCACAGGAAGGGTGTCCAAGCCACCCTGTCATTCGGCAAATGAGGGGCAAGGGAGCTTATTTTGGACACTGTCTTGGGATGTGCCTCTCATGAAAACCTCCATCCAGATGTTATGATGAGTATCTTTATGGTAGAAGATGAGGGCCATGTAGGAGTGTTTTGGTTATAATTGTGGTCATTTGTGTGGCAGTTGGAAGAGATGACTGGGTCCACCTGGGCATGAATTCTGCTGTGATTCCCCTTAGAGACTGAGTTCTGGAACTGACCTCAGAGAAGTATTGACATGAATTGTGTGGGGATTTTATTAGGCCAGGAATGAGAGTTGCCATTGGGAACCTGGGATCAAGGCCCAGAGTGGCTTTCCACAGAACACTGGGAATCACAGCCAGGATATTACATGATTTTATTCTGAAAGACTTGGCAGGCATAATTGAGATTCAAAACACACTTGGACCTCGCTTTGTAGACCTCAATGGGCCTGGCTTCATGTGACTTTTTGGCCACTCTTTGGGTAGACTTGCCTGTGAGAGTGCTCCAGAGATTTCCCTGAAATTAGCTTCCTCACCATTTAATGGTTCCTGAATGAATTGAAACCAACATTGCCTCCAAATGCATCTGTGAAAAAATGCTAGATAATTACCATGAAATTTTAGAAATTCCGATGACCAGCTGGCACTGGAGGACCTTTGATGTCCTGTTGATGATCATGAGTATAACAGACAGGGCCTTGATTGACTGGGTTTCATGAAAATGGTGTAGAACAGAGATGCCAGTAAGTTGGGGCCTGGTAAGTAGTGGGCCTAGAGCTGTGTTATGCAAATGTGTGATAAAACATCTGTGGTGGGGCCATGTGGATCTTCCATTGGCTTCCAAATGGCTGTGACTGACATGGTGCAACCATCACACCCATATATGTAAAGGCATATTTTTATATGGAGAGGTTTCAGAGCAATGTTCAGTATCATGTTGTAATTGTCAAGGGGGCAATTACTTGAGATAGAACCCTGGTTGGTGCATTCTCCTGGAGACCCTGCCAACCACACCTGACAGAACTCCCTTCAGCACTGTGTCCCATTTGAACTCGTTGTATTTCATGAAGCAAATACCAAACTCCCAGTACAGCAGCAAGAAACACCACGAAAATTGGAGGATGACCATTGGTTTCACAGTCCACACGGGAAGACACTTAGCCCTCAGTGGCCAAAGTTTACCTACAAAAAGAGAATTCATCACTGCTGCCTCATTTTTATTTGAAAATAAGTAACCATTTCCTCCAGGTCACATAGATGCAGATCCAGCTTTGATGGTTTCACTACAAATAAAGCTAAAGCTCCTGACAACAACATATATTTCAAGTGCCCAACCTCAGAGGCAGATTCTCAAAAAGTCTTTTGGCCAGCAGAGCTCCATGTTTGTGGAGTGTTTACCCTGTCTCTTACTTTTGGAAACTCCTCTACCACCTCCAAAGATGTGAAATCTGGAGCATTTTCCATTCTAGATATGTATTCACAGATTTTCTAACTCTTCTCCTCTAATTGTGTCTTACTTGGGGTGAAGGTAATGTCAAGGCATTGTTCTGGAGGAGAGTGAGAAGATTTTTCCGTAGCATATATTTGCATACACATTGGATTCAGTGTCCTATTTTCAATTCAAAATACTGAATACCTGACTCTAACCCATACCCTACCAGACTCTGACTACTAATCCTAATATGATGGAGAAAAATAACCCATAAAGAATAGAAATACAAGCAGTTCAGAGTAGGCATGGTGTATAGATGGACTTGCCTTTTGCATGATACAGAGTTGGAGTTATAAATCTAGTCAATTGTTTGTTGAAATAGTTGTCCTAGTATTTTTAAGGTTAACAAATATGTGAATTCCTGTCTCCCTTTCTCTGTATTCTTATATGCACATATAGATTCCTATCTGGTACCACACGTACATTCTTGTGAGGTGGCTGACTTGGCAGATACAAATTGTTAGAAGAGATCACTCCTACTAAACCCTGTTGGAACTGAATATTCAACCTATGGGTGAGCTTGCTAGTTGAACAGCATTATACATAAATCCATGTTCAGTAAAATGAATATTTTTAGATCTGTGGATGGTATATATTTTATAATGAATTTTGATTGACATATATATTGCTACTTTTTTGTCTGTGTGTGTGTTTTATGTATATGTATATATATGTACATGTATATGTATATATATATATATATATATATATATATATATATATATATATATATATATACACTCTCCAGATTTTTCAAAATATGAAATATATGTGTCTTATATTCACTCCCTAAATTCATTCATGTTCATGTATGTGGATTTATAATCAACTATTCACAAGATTATTCTCAGAAATATTCATCTACCTGAAATTTGCCCAGTGCTCTCAAATGTCAATCCTATTTGTGACTACATATTTGTTTCTTCCTAAGATTATATATTTAAACTCAACCCTGTTCAAAATGTCTAATCCTATCACTCACTTTATACTCTGCCTGATTTTGTAATGTCTATATTGATATATGCTTTCCTACATATTTTCCCCAGTTCATCATTGTGACTGACTCTTCACCTGTGCTGACATTTACATTCACTCTCTAATCGAAATCCTATTGCTAAGAAACTTTTGTTCCAAATCTTATACTCACCCTTCTTCCTAAACTTATTGACTATCTTCGTAATGCTACAGACTATCCCTTTTTGACTGGATGTTCTCTTCTACATTTAATCATCCAAGTAAATGTGGTGCGAGCTTCAGAGGAGGAGACTACCAACAGACTATCTCATGCAACATCAAACGGTTTATTGGGTGTCCAGCAGGCTGGGGTTCAGAGCTCACCTGAATAGAGCAGATAGCCCTGAGAATAGCTGAAGTAGAGCTTATATACTTTCCCTGGAGAGGGAAGGGAGGGAATTGTATTGATGGGTCAGGGCGAGTGGGCGGTTTGCATGCAACTGGGAGAGGGAGTACATTCTGCAATTTGGCAGCTGGGTATAGAACATTCTGGGAACAAGATTTGCAAACATTTCTCAAGATTTCAACAGTGTTCTGTTAAGCATACAGAAAAACAAGATGTGACAAGTACCTATTTTATTAATATTTCATTCCCCACTTCTTCTTCTGGCTAATTTTAATCATAAAAATGATCATTGGAGGGTGTCACATTCAATGTCTGCTAGTGGAGTATTACCATAAGTTTAACTCCTCCAATTTGAGCCTGGAGAAAAGACATTACACGGTTGAGCAAACAGGGTTTTATAGTTAGCAATAATATGAGGATTATTATTGGACCGGCCAGGGTTGATAAAAACGTAGTTAACCAGGGGGACTGTGTGAACCAAGACTCAAGCCACCCTTTTTGGGCCTCTCTCACTTGTTGATGCTCTTCAAGGTGTCTTTTAAATTTACTCATAGATTTTATTACAACTCCAGTATAGTCAGCATAAAAACAACATTCTTCCCTCAATGCAGCACAAAGGCCCCCTTCTCTAATGAAGAGGAGGTCCAACCCTCAACTGTTCTGTAAAACCACTTTAGAGAGAGAGGTTAAAGTTTCATGCAAAGCCCTGAAGGAGGTTTCTAATATCTTACTTTTGCTCTATTGCTGCTTCTAATTGGGTCATCTTTTGTGTCCCATGGACAATGCCACTGGTTCCTCTGCCCACCCGTGCAGCAACTCCTATTCCTAATAGGATGGCTAAAGTGAGGGATATATGTTCCCAGTGGAACCGGTTGTATGCCTCCCCTATTTGATCCTCAAATGAACCTGCGTCATGATAGAGCACTCTGGGAAACATCTGCACCATTACACAAATTATCACATATCTTGATCATTTCATGAAAACATAAACGATGTTTAAGTATATAGAATTATGCTGTTGTAGGCACTGACAAAGCAAGGCACCTAAGATAGCACTCAAGAGAGGGAAACAGTCCTATTTGGTTGCAACCGGTTTCAGAGGGCATTGCTTCTATTGTAATCAATTAATCCCCTGAAACTCAAGTTTAGGTAGTTTCAGAAATTTGTACCCAACATATAAGGCATGGGGCTCAGAAGTTCACAGTCTTCAGAAGTTTAAAAAAGCAGTATTTGTTTCTGTTTTTCCTTCTATTCTGGGCAAGTTAACTTTTCAAGGACACCTGGGAGGAGGAGAGCTTTTTCTTCCCTTTCTTATTTTCCCCCTGCCAGCTGTTACCATGGAGCCCGGTTGGTAATTTCTTTATCTTAGAAATGTAGCCATCTCTGTGAAGCCCCAGCTGAAGGCCAGAGGACTTGTTCACATATTTTGTGAAAAACTAGTTAGAGGTTGTCTAGCTTAGAAGTACTGAGATTTTTAGCCAGTGGCCAAGTAGAACAGGGCAATACAAAAGAGAATGTTTATCTACATTAAAGTCTTTATTGGGACTCTTTGGCTGAAAGTTCAAAACTCAGCCATGGTGAAGACTTCTGAAGAAGGTCATTTAAGACTTTTCTGTGGACCTGGTACAGAGGGGGAAAGATGGGGAAGTTGGGGCTGAGAGCACCTCCGAGGATCTGAGAATGAGGGAAAAGAGAGATGTAAAAGAATAATGCGAAAGGGTATTTGGAATTTCCTAGCAGCAAACTTGAGCAGTAGATCAGGTAGAGCAGAGTGAAAGACGGGAGTGAGGATCCCAAAATCCTGTGAGGGACTTTAAATTTTAGTAACCTGTTTTCAGTGATGACAAAGCAACTTTAAAGGCCAATTATATTACATCTTGGATAAGGGTCTCAGGGCTCTCCTCAGCTCGTTTGAGCATTGGGTTAGCTGGTAAGAGGACCTGGTGGGACCCGGTGAGGGCACTGACAGGAGATGAGAGGAATGAGTCGGTGGAGCGGTACCTATGTACCTGCTACCTCAGCAAGGGGGCTATGGTCAGAGAACTGGTGGAGCTTTGGGTTTCTGATCTAGTTATTGGAGGGGAGAAATCAAGTTGCTGAGATGGGAGTGACAGCAGAGGGTCTGGAGCAGAAGGCTGAGGATAATGATCTATTGGAGAAGCATAGTTCAGGATGTGAGTGAAGGAGGGAATAGGCTTCCACATAGGGGAATTTCCTTTCACTCTTTTGAGCACTTGAAGAAGTCAAAAAGGTCATGCAAAATTTGAGGATCTAGAGACCCCTCTGGGTGCCATAGTTTTTGGTTGTCTAATTGGTAATGTGGCCAATGCTGTGTACTGAATTTGATGAAGAATTGGGGTTCCATCAGGCAGCCCCTGTATGCACACATTCCCATGACATACAGAAAAAGTCGGCTTTTCCCCCACACAGCCGTTACTCTTTGTGGCTTTGATAGTCTGCCAGGCAAACTTAGTAATCTAGACTAGCCAACCTGCATCTGGCTTGCGTGTCCCTACATCCATAATGTTTGTTTCCATTATCTATGGTACAGAAGGGATTTAATGGTATTTTAGTGGGATCCTCTTCATCAGTGATATCACAATAGGAAATACCTATAGCCAGCTAACAAATGTCTGGGTGGAGAGATGGCCACCAGGTCCCTAAGGGGGCTGTATGCGAGATAGACCATACTTCTTTTCCAGTAGGATTTGTGATCAGCCATCACTGCTTAATGGGCTGATGAGGGTTAGGACTACTTGTAGCCAAGGGGAGAGTATATAACCTTATTCACATTGCGAATACACAATTTGAAACTGTTACCAGTCTTTTTCAGTTTCCAGAAAGATTCTGTACAGGGAGCAGGCTTGAGATGAGAGGCATGGATCCTGGAAGTGATTCTGTTTACGTTTACCACTGTAGGTGTTATAATAGCACCTGGTATGGTCCTTTTCAGCGGGGTACCAGGGATGACACCTGATATCATCTTACATAGATGAAATCTCTTACTTGATATGGATGTGGAATCCCCTGGTTCCCAGTTGGGTAGGCAGTGGCCAGCTGTTTTCACAGGTATTACTGAGTTCTTTCAAGATATTCAAGTCTGTCAAGCAAGGGGGTGTGGAAAGGATCTTTAGGTCTTACAGTTGGGCTTAGGTCCCCTACTGGAGATGGGCCACCATAAAGAATTTCACACGTGGTAAGGTTACTCAAAGAAACAAAGGGATTTTTTCTTGCATGAAACATTGCATAAGGCAGGAGCATAGTCCAATCCTATGCTGGTCTCTAAGCTTAATTTCGTTAAGGTCTCTTTAATGGTTCTATTCATTCTTTCTACTTGTCTTGAACTCTGTGGTCTATAAGCACAATTTAACTTCCAATTAATCCCCAGGTTCCTGGCTAACCCCTGACTTACCTGGGCCATGAACATCGGTCCATTGTCAGATCCTATTACCGGCTTAGCTTCCTCCAATGGTAGAGAGGCTTAGTCAGCAGCAGCGGAATCACTTAGAGTGTGTTGTGTGTTAGGGGACGAGGGCAGGGGATAAGGAGGGGGAGAAGAGTCCAGTAGAGTCAAATCTGTGACTCAGGGAGAACAGAGGGTGGAGGAGGAGGAGGTTGAGAGGGTTTGAGAGATCATGGGGGAAGGAGTAGGAGCAGAGGTAGGGGCAAGGAAAGGCTTCACCCATGGAGGAGGAGATTTGCAGAGGTCCTGCCAAGTTAAGATATATGGCTGTTGATCCGGATGGCTATGTGGCGCTGGCTGAAAGACAATACCTCTGACTTTTTAAATTAGTGGGAAGTAGAAAGATCCTTCTAGGGGCCATACGACTCCAAAGATGGGCCATTCTGAGGCACAGAGATTCTGCCAGGTCCAGCGTTTTACTAAAAAAAGAAAGATTCTGAGCCCTTAAGTGGACTTTGGTCCAGTGATCAAGGGTCAGGGACAGAGGCATTGACGTGCTCTGTTCCATAATGAAAGTTCCACAAACAGTAAAAGCAAGGACACACGACACAGATAAGACAAGACCATAAAGACAGGCAATGAACGTCCAACACTGAGACCAGGAATGAGTAGCCGGCAAAACCCAATGGTATGGCAACAACGAATCTAAAAGAAAATATCACTGAGTCGAGAAGACTATTGTTCCTTGATTTCCCGAGTTCTCTGCGGGGTCCTCCAGAGAGGTGCCCTTTGTCTCTGTGACACGTCTCTCAGCCACCGTCGGAGAGAGCCCAGGCTCTTCATCGCCAGCAATTTTGCGAAGCCCTAACAAGAAACCTGAAACCGGAAAGAGGCGCCTTACTTGCTCCAAGAGGAGCCCGTTATGGTCTCTCCTCCGCCACTGCTGGAACTCGGTGGAACCTCAATATGTAAAGGTCAGGCGAGTGTCAGAGGAAGATACTATCAAGAGACTGTCTCATGCAACAGCTAAGGGTTTATTTGTGGTCCAGCATGCTGGAGCTCAGAGCTAAATTAAATAGAGCAGAGACCTCTGAGAACAGCTTAAGCAGAGCTTATATACTTTCCTTGGAGAGGGAAGAGAGGGAAGTTTAGTGATGGGTAAGGGCGAGTGGGCGGTTTGCATGACACCGAGTGAGGGAGTACATTCTGCAGTTCGGCTGTTGGGAACAGTACATTCTAGAACAAGATTAGCAAACATTTCTCAAGATTTCAAAAGTGTTTTGTTAAGCATACAGAAAAACAGGAAGTGACAAGTACCTATTTTATTAATTTTATTAACCTTTCACTACCGACTATGCCTTTTTGACTTGATGTTCCTTCTACATTAATTCATGCAACGTACAAGGTGCTATGCCATTGAATATCGATTTATCTGAGACAACTCTGAAGAACGTAATTCAACACCACGTATCCCTATCAAGGGCCCAATGCCCTTCTGGGCTTCAAATCAGACTTAGATTTCTTTTTTCATACATATATTTCACCTATATATTCTTCTACACATAGCAAGTTCTCAATACGATCATTCATCCAGCAAAATGATTTCTAACCCAAATCGATCATGTTTTTAACCATAACCGGACACTGTTCCCTCAATCTAACTTTACAGAAGAGCAGGGAAGGAGTTGATATTACAATACAGAAATGTAGAAAAACTTCCACCTGCTGAGAACCTCAAAGGTCCATGCAGAAATGATCCCTGGAGAAGATGTAGGAAGCAATAAAGGACCTGAGAGACCAAAAGTCATCTTCCATGGCAAACAACCCGGTCAGGATAAAAGGTTGTGTCTGAATCAGATTTTTTTAATGTAGAGATCATGGACCAAACCAGGCCTGTGTGGAGATCTATTCCTGGGTGCCTTTGGTTGATATACCATTCTAACTTGTGAAAATGTCACAGGAAGTAGGGGCAGCCTCAATCTCTTGGGACCCTTGGAAGCAACAGTTAGGACAAAGTGGCTGCCAAGACAGTGCCCTCATTCAGTTCAGGAAGGAAGTGACCTCACCTCACTTTCTTGGTGATGGAACTCTCTGAACGTGGGATCCAGGAAGCCAGGCACACAGAGCCAATCCAAGTCCCAGTCCCAGTGGTCTCACTTGTTTGGATTTACCAAGGACAGGGTCAGTATTTTTTGGTACCTACAGATGTGACGAAGGCCAAATGCCAGGAAAGCTCGGATGCAGGGCTTTTCATGAGAAAGCAGGTAGTTGCTCACCGTTGGCTCCTAAGAAGTTCACAGAGTTGGCCAAGGAGACAAGATCTGAGACAGGAAAGGCCATTTTGGGGGAACATATTATGGCCCACAAGTCAGAGGACACTCTGGATATTCACAGACCTACTTAGGGGAAGGAGGTGCCTTTGTGGGTGTGGTTGTGGGTTTGTGGTTTTGTCTCATTTTCTGAGAATAGGTAGGACAGTCGGTTTGTTTCATTTGAAGTGGACTGTTTCTAGTAAGTCTTTTCACAGGGCGAGTGTTTCTATGTCTGTGTATTCCACTGTTTCCGTGGTTGTAGACATTAGAAAAGAGAATTCATCAATGGATATGTCGTGTCTAGTAGAAAGCTTCTCAGCATTCATATTGCCCCGTTTTTGAATGGACTGTAGCTTGCCTTATCGATGAGCAACACCTGCTACCTTCCTAAGTTTCTATTTTCGTCCTGAATTCCGGCCAATCTCAAGAATAGGCCCATGGTTTTGTGTCCAAGATATGAACCACCTCCAAGCTCTGTGACATGGCCATGTACTGGATAGCTGTAGGTGATGGCGAGCATCTCAGAAAACTCAGATATCAGTGTGACCAGGAAAGTCTCAGAGGAGAAATCCTGCTTTGGGCCTTTTGCTTACCTATTGTTCTGTTGCCCTGAATGTCAGGAAGGTCTTTGCCTCAGGCCACCCCTTTGTGAAGCCTGAAGAAAACAGTTTTCAAATGGAAATGAATGGGCATACCTGTGGCACTTTCCTTAATTGCTTTGGAAAGGGATGTGTCTGAATCAGGCCCTTGGCCCTGTGTGTGGCTGTGGCTTAGATTCTCAGCACCTGATGGATCTAAAGAAAGTTACCATGTGTGCATCCAAAAGAAAATTCGCCAAAAGAACAATTATTGGGATGAAGTCTCTCGACTTCCTCTGTAAGGTTCCTGACCTCCATCAAGTGAGAATGGGATCCTTTGGGTCAAAAGAGTTCTACAAAACCTGCAGAGCCTAGCCCATTGTGCTTGGGTTTTCTTATGACTAAAATTCACATAAAGAATCTAAACCCCACAGACAGTAGTCCTCAAATTGGAGCAGTATTAATGGCAGGCCTATTTGATCACTTTTGGTTCACAGGATGGGTGTCCAGGCCACCTTGACTTTAGGCAAATGAGGGGCAAAGGAGCTTATTTGGGACACTGTCTTGGTCTGCGCCCCTCATGGAAACCTCCAGCCAGATTATGATGAGTGTCTATATGAAAGAAGATGAGGGCCATATGGGAGGGTTCTTGTTTTAATTGTGGTAATTTGTGTGGTAGTTGGAAGAGATGACTGGGTCCACCAGGGCTTGAACTCTGGTGTGATTCCCCTTAGAGACTGAGTTCTGGAACTGACCTCAGAGAAGTATTGCCATGAATAGTGTTGGGATTTTAGGAGACCACGCATGAGAATCGGTTTTGGAAACTGAGATCTAGGCCCAGGATGGCTTTCCACAGAGCTCAGGGATTCTGAGCAAGGATATCACATGATTTAATTCTTAAAGACTTGGTAGCCATAGTTGAGAGTCCAAACACACATGGACCTCACATTGTATACCTCAATGGGCCTGGATTCATGTGTCCTTTTGGCCACTCTTTGGGAAGGCTTGCCTGTGAGTGTTCTCCAGAGCTTTCATTGAAATGAGCTTCCTCACCATTTAATGGCTCCTGAATTAAATAAAACACACAGTGCCTCCAACTTCATCCTTGAAAAATGACTAGATTAATACCATGAAATTTTTGAAATCCCCATGACCAGGTGGCACTGGATAACCTTTAGATATCCTGCTGCTGATCATGAGTATAACAAACAGTGCCTTGATTGACTGAGTTTCGTGAAAATGGTGTAGAACAGAAATGCCAGTAAGTTGGAGCCTGCTGGGTAGTGGGTGTAGAGCAGTGGACTGTAGGTGTGTAAATAAATATTTTTGGTAGGACCACCTGGATCTTCCATTGGCTTCCAAAACTTGCGACTGACATGGTGCAGGCAGCAGACCTTTATATGTAAAGGCATCTTGTTATATGTAGAGGTTTCAGGGCAATGTTCAGAATCAAGTTGCTATAGTCAAGGGGAAAGCTATGTGGGATAGAAGCCTGGTTCGTACATTCTCTTTCCGACCCTGACCAACCACACATGACAGAACTCCCTCCAGCATTGTGTCCCAGTTGAACATATTGTATTTCGTGAAGCAAATACCAAATTCCCAGTGCAGCAGTAAGAAACACCCTGAAAAGTGGAGGATGACCAAATGGCTTCACAGACCACACGGGAAGACACTTAGCAACAGTTTACCTACAAAGGGAGAATTCAGACCTGCTGCCTCATGTTCATTAAAAAATAAACAACCATGTCCTCCAGGTTACATAGATGCAGACCCAGATTTTTGGTGTCACTATAAACGAAGCTAAATCTCCTGACAATTACATATATTTCTTTTTCTTTTTTTAATTAATTTTCATTGTAGGTTGTTCAAAACAGTACATACTTCTTGATATATCATATTTCATACTTTGATTCAAGTGGGATATGAGCTCCCATTTTTATTCCATATACAGATTGCAGAATCACATCAGTTGCAGAACCATTGATTTACATATTGCCATACATACATTTCTTGTGCCTAACCTCAGAGGAAGTTTCTCAATAAGTCTTTAGGTCAGCACAGCTCCATGTTTCTGGAGTGTTTACCCTCTACCATACTTTTGTAAACTCTTTTACCACCTCCAGTGTTGTGAACTCCTGAGCATTTTTTATTCCACATATGTATTCACAGGTTTTCTAACTCCTCTCCTCTAATTGTGTCTTACTTTTAGCGATGGTTATGTCAAGGCATTGTTCTGGATAAGAGAGGGATGATTTTTGTGTATCACATGTTTGCATACACATTAGATTCATTTTCCTATTTTCCATTTGAAATACTGAATCCCTGACACTAACCCATACCCTACTAGACTCTGACTACTAATCCTAATATCATGGAGAAAAAAAAAAACCTAACTGAATAGAAGTACAGTCCTTTCATAGGAAGCATGGTGTATATTTGTATTTGTCTTCCTCTTTATCAAGAGTATGTGTTTTAAATTTAGTAAACTTTTCATTTTAATATTTCTCCATGATTTTTTAAAGTTATCACATATGTAAATTCCTGTCTCCCTTTCTCTGTATCCTATTCAGCACATGTAATTTTTTTATGCATATACAATATCCTACCTGGTATCACACGTACATTCTTGAAAGATCACTGGTTTGGAATATAAAAATTGTGAGAAGAGATGACTTTCCCTAAATAATGATGGAACTGAAAATTCCACCTATGGGTGAGCTTCCTAGTGAAAAACACTATACATAAATCCATGTTCAGTAAAATGAATATTTTTGGATTTGTGAATGAATTATATTTCATGATGAATATCGATTGGCATATATATTGCTAAATATTAATGTGTGTGTGTGTGCGTGTGTGTGTGTGTGTGTGTGCGTGTGTGTGTGTGTGTGTGTGTATATTCTCCAGATTTTAAAAAAATATGAAAAATATGTGTCTTATTATACACTCCCTAAATTCATTCATATTCATTTATGTTCATTTAAATTCAAATTTTCACAAGATTATTCTCAGTAATATTCATACACCTGAAATATATTTTGGTTTCCTACTACTGAAAACTAAGTTCAGTGGATGGTGCTTAAAAATCCTAATATTTCTACAGTAACTGACCCAGTTTAACATTAATGCAAGTAGATTGCTATGGGACATGATGTGTAATTTGAAGTTCATTTTTACTCAACACTGGTACATTACTATTTCTTCAGTTAATGGACATCATAGGATGTATTTTTTCATCCACAACTTCACAAACTTTTTTGGCATTTGGTTCACTTTCAATTACTTACTACTTCAGAACACATGTATTCCTCCATGTTTCTTTACTGGTCTTTTCACTAGACTTCTTTCTAAACACATTATTTTCGATTCCATAATCATTTTTGAAGCAAAACTCACTCTTCACGATAAACCGTAACCCTAATAATACCATTGCATATATAACTCGTTGGAATGATGGTATATATATCAATATAAGATTTCCAATATATTTTCAGATGCAAACTCAAACCATTATTTAATGTTGGATCCAGTTACATACTTTATTCACAATATGGTCTATTCATGCATCATCTCAATAATCATCAACACAAGGTACACCTATTTTTATCCCCAGTACTAATTTATAAGTTTCCAGAATATTACTCCCCTTTATAGTGCAAGAAATACTCATGTCACCTGATCTACATATACATTTTACCACAGTAGTATTCTGTACACAAAATGCAAAGGTCACACATATGATTGTACCAAAGCCTAAATGGGAAGTGACCATGGATTACTAAAAGCATCTATGTCCAGGGTGCCTACTGCTCTCAAATGTCAATCCTATTGGTTACTACATATTTGTTTCTTCCTAAGATTATATATTTAACCTCAAGCCTTTTGAAAATATCTAATCCTATCACTCACTTTATACGTTTCCTGATTTCCTAATGCCCCTATTGATATCTGCTTTCCTACATATTTTTCCCAGTTCATCATTGTGACTGTCTCTTCACATGTGCTGACATTTACATTCACCCTCTAACTGAAAACCAATTGCTAAAGAATTTTGGTCCAACTCCGAGACTCACTCTTCTTCCTAAACCTACTTACTATCTTCCTAATCCTACAGACTATCCCTTTTGACTGGATGTTCTCTTCTACTTTCAATCATCCGAGGTATAGGGTCCTATGCCATTGTATATCGATTTATCTGAGACCTTGGTGCAGAACATGATTCAATCTAAGTATACCAATCAAGGGCCCAATGCCTTTCTGGGCTTCAAATCTTTCCTAGATCTCTGTTCTCATACATATATTTCACATTTATATTGTTATAAATATCACAGGTTCCCAATACCATAATTCATCCAGCAGAATGACTCCTAACCCAAATCGAACATGCTATTAACACTAACCATACACTGTTCCCTCAATCTCACTTTACAGAAGAGCAGGGACAGAGTTGGTCTTAAAATCCAGGAAGGTAGGGTATCATCCACCAGCTGAGAACCTCAAAAGTCCCTGCAGAAATAATCCCTGGAGAAGGTGTAGGCAGGTATGAAGGATTTGAGAGAGCAAAAGTCATCTTCCATGGCAAACAACCTGGTCAGGTTGAAGGGATGTGTCTGAATTAGCCTCTCTCTTCCTAATGTAGAGAAGATGGACCAAACCATGCCTGTGTGGAGAGCTGTTCCCCGGTGCCTATGGTTGATATACCATTCTAACTTATGAATGAGTCACAGCAAGTAGAGGCAGACTCCATATTTTGAGAACCTCGGAAGCAACTGTTAAAACAAAGTGGTTTCCAAGGCAGTGACTTCATTCAGTTCTTGAAGGAAGTGACCTCACCTTACATTATTGGTGATGAAAGTCTGTGATCTTGGGATCCAGGAAACCAGGCACACAGAGTCAAACCCACTCCATGTCCCAGTGGGCTCACTTGTTTGGATTTAACAAGACAGAGTCACTCTTTCTTGGTACCTACTGATGTGAGGACAGTCAAATGCCTGGAAACTATGAAGACTGGCCTTTCCAGAGAAAGCAGGTAGTTTCTCACCACGGGCTCCTGACAACTTCACAGAGTTGGCTAAAGAGACCAGATTGAAGACAGGACACGCCATTTTTGGGGAACATAGTATGGCTCACAAGTCAGAGGACACTCCGGATAGACACAGACCTACTTTGGGGAAAGAGGTACCATTTTGGGTGTGAGTGTGAGTTTGTGGTTTTGTCTCATGTTCTGAGAATAGTTAGGAAAGCTGGTTTGTTTGTTTTGGAGTGAACTGTTTCTAGTAAGTCCTTTGACAACGTGAGTGTTTCTGTGTCTATATATCATACTGTGTCCGTGATTGTAGACAGTAGAAAAGAGAATGCATCAATGGATGTGCCCTGTCTACGAGAAAGCTTCAAAGCATTCATCCTGTGCAATTTATGAATGGACTGCAGCTTGCCGTATGGATGGGCAATTCCTGCCATCTTTCTAAATTCCTGTTTTCTTCCTGAATTCTGGACACTCTCCAGAATACGCTCATGATTTTGTGTCCAAGATATGTACCACCTCCATCTCTGTGACATGGCCATGTACTGGATAGCTGATGGGAATGGTGAGTATCTCAGAAAACTCAGATATCAGTATGCCCAAGAAAGTCTCAGTGGAGAAACCCTGCTTTGGGCCTTTTGCTTACCTATTCTGTTGCCATGAATGTCAGGAAGGTCTTTGCCTTAGGCCACACTTTGTGAAGCCTGAAGAAAATAGTTTTCAAATGGAATTGAATGGTCATTACCTGTGCCTCTTCGGTTAATTGCTTTGGAAATGGATGTGTCTGAATCAGCCTCTTGGCCCTATGTGAGGCTGTGGCTTAGATTCACAGTACATGATGGGTCTAAAGAAAAATCCCATGTGTGCATCCAAAACCAAAATGGACAAAAGAACTGTCATGGTGGATAGAGTCTCTCGCCTTCGTCTGTAAGGTTCCTGACCTCCATTAAGTGAGAATAGGGATCATTTGGGTCAAGTGAATTCTTTAAAGCCCTGCAGAGGCTATCCCATAGGTTCGTGGGTTTTCTCATGACTCCAATTCACATCTATGTTTACTGAAGAGCAGGGACAGTGTTGGTCTTACAATACAGGAATGCAGTGGATCTTCCATCTGTTGAGAACCTCAAAGCTCCATGCAGAAATGATCTCTGGAGAAGATGTAGGCAGCTATGTAAGACCTGAGAGAGCAAAAATCATCTTCCATGGCAAACAACCTGGTCAGGATTAAGGGTTGCGTCAGAATGAGCCTATCTCTTCTTAATGTAGAGAAGATGTACCAAACCCGGCCTGTGTGGAGAGCTGTTCCCTTTTGCCTACGGGTGATATACGATTTTAACTTGTGAAAGTGTCACAGGAAGTAGGGGCAGCCCTCATCTCATGGGACCGTTGGGAGCAATTGTTATGACAAAGTGGTTGCCAAGGCAGTGATCTCATTCAGTTCCTGAAGGAAGTGATCTCATCTCACTTCCTTGGTGATGGAACTCTCTGAACTTGGTATACAGAAAGCCAGGCACCCAGAGCCAGTCCCAGTCCTAGTCCCAGTGGTCTCACTTTTTTGGATTTACAAAGGACAGAGTCAGTATTTCTTGATACCTACTGATGTGAGGATGGCCAAATGCCAGGAAAGCTCGGAAGAGGGGCTCTTCCTGAGAAAGCAGATAGTGGCTCACTCCTGGCTTCTAACAACTTCACATTGTTGGCCAAGAAGATCAGATCTGAGACAGGTCAGGCCATTTCGGAGAATCATAGTATGGCCCATCAGTCAGAGCACACTCCGGAGAGTCACAGACCTATTTGGGGGAAGGAGGTGCCATTGCGGGTGTGGGTTTGTGGTTTTGTCTCATGTTCTGAGAATAGGTAGAAAAGGCAGTTTGTTTGGTTTGGAGTGAACTGTTTCTAGTAAGTCGTTTGACAATGCAAGTGTTTCTATGTCTGTGTATCCCACTGTGTCCGTGCTTGTAGACATTAGAAAAGAGAATGCATCAATGGATGTGTCCTGTCTCATAGAAAGCTTCCCAGCATTCATCCAGCACAATTTATGAATTGACTGTGGCTTGCCTTATTGATGGGCGATACCTGCTACCTTCCTAAGTTGCTGTTTTCTTCCTGAATTATGGCCAATCTCCAGAATAGGCTCATGGTTTTGTGTCCAAGATATGTACTACCTCCAAGCTCTGTGACATGGCCATGTACTGGATAGATGAATGGAATGGCGAGCATCTCAGAAAACTCAGATATCAGTGTGACCAGTAAAGTCTCAGTGGAGAATCCCTGCTTTGGGCCATTTGCTTACCTATTGTTCTGTTGCCCTGAGAGTCAGGAAGGTCTTTGTCTCAGGCCAACCCTTTGTGAATCCTGAAGGAAAGATTTTTCAAATGGAAATGAATATGCTTTACCTTTGGCTCTTTCCTTAATTGATTTGGAAAGAGATGTGTGTGAATCAGCCTCTTGGCCCAGTGTGATTCTTTGACTTAGATTCTCAGCACCTGATGGATCTAAAGAAAGATCCCATGGGTGCATAAAATCCAAAATGGCAAAAAGAGCAGTCATTGTTGATGAAGTATTTTGCCTTCCTCTGTAAGGTTCCTGAATTCCATCAAGTGAGAATAGGGATCTTTTGGGTCAAATGAGTTCTTCAAATCTATTCAGAGGCTATCCAATAGGTGCTTGAGTTTTCTCATCTTTCCAATTCACATAAAGAATCTGTACCCGACACTCAGTAGGACTCAAATTGGAGAAGCAGAGCACTATTAAGGGCAGGCCTATTTGATCACTCCTGGTACACAGGAAGGGTGTACAGGCCACTGGGAATTTAGGCAAATGAGGGGCAACAGAGCTTATTTTGGACACTGTCTTGGGCTACGCTAATGCTATCAAATGTCAATCCTATTGTTGACTTCATATTTGTTTTATCCTAAGCTCACATATTCATCCTCAACCCTGTTGAAAATATCTAATCCCATCACTCACTTTATTCTTTTCCTGATTTCCTAATGTCTCTATTGATATCTGCTTTCCTACATATTTTGCCCTGTGCATCATTGTGACTGACTCTTCACTTGTGTTGACATTTACATTGACTCTCTAACCAAAACCCTATTGCTAAAGAACTTTTGTTCCAAATCCTATACTCACTTTTCTTCCTAAACTTACCGACTATCTTTCTAATCCAACTGACTATAACTTTTTGAATGGATGTTCTCTTCTACATTCAATGATCCAAGTACAGTTCAGGTTTCTATTCAACCGGGTGAGGGAGTAGATTCTGCAGTTTGGCAATTGGGGACAGCACATTCTGGCAACAAGATTAGCAAAGAGTTCTCAAGATTTCAACAGTGTTTTGTTAAGCGTACAGAAAAACAGGAAGTGACAAGTACATATTTTATTAACCTTTCATTCCCCACTTCTTTTTCTGGCTACTTTTAATCATAAAAGTGATCATTGTGGGGTGTCACATTCTATGTCTGCTAGTGGGGTATTACCATAATTTTAATTTGTCCAATTTGAGCTTGGAGAAAAGAAATTACATGATTGAGGAAACAGGGTTTTATAGTTAGTAATACTATGAGGATTATTATTGGACCAGCCAGGGTTGATAAAAACGTAATTAACCAGGGGGACTGTGTAAAAAAAGACTCAAACTACCGTTTTTGTGCCTCTCTCTCTCGTTGTTGCTCTTCAAGGCATCTTTTTAATTTACTCATAGATTTTTTTACAACTCCAGTATTGTCGACATAAAAACAACATTCTTCCCTCAATGAAGCACAAAGGCCCCCTTCTGTCATGAAAAGGAGGTCCAACCCTCGCCTTTTCTGTAAAACAACTTCAGAGAGAGAGGTTAAAGATTCCTGCAAAGCTGTGATGGAGGTTTCTAAAATCTTTAAGTTTTGATCTATTGCTTCTTCTAATTGGGTCACTTGTTGTGTCCCATGGACCAGAGCAGTGGTTCTTGTGCCCAACCCTGCAGCAACTCCTATTCGTAATAGAATGGCTAAGGTGAGGGACATATGTTCCCAGCGGAACCGGGTTGTATGTCCCCCTCTTTGATCTTCAGATGAACCTGCGTCATGATAGAGCACTCTGGGAAACATCTGCTCCATTTCACAATTAATCACATCTGTTGACCATTTCATGAAAACATAAACAATGTTTAAGTATATAGAATTATACTGTTGTAGGGACGGACAAGGCAAGGCACCTAAGATAGCACCAAAGACACGGAAACAGTCTTTTTTGGTTTCAACCAGATTCAGAGGGCATTGCTTCTGTTGTAATCAATTAATCCCCTGAAACCCAAGTTACGTAGTTTCAGAATTTTGTACCCAACACGTAAGGGAAGGGGCTCAGAAGTTCACAGTCTGCAGAAGTTCACAAAAAGCAGTTTTTGTTTCTCTTTTTTCCTCAGTTTGGGCAAGTTAACTTTTCAAGGACACCTGGGTGTGGGTGTCTTCCCTTTCTTTTTTTCCCCCTTCCAGCTGTTTCCATACAGCCCAGTTTGTAACTTCTTTATCTTAGAAATGTAGCCATCTCTGTGAAGCCCCAGCTCAAGGCCAGAGGACTTTTTTTCAAATATTTTGTGAAAAACTAGTAAGGGTGTGTCTAGATCAGGAGTGCTGAATTTTTTAGCCAGTTGCCAAGGAGACCAGGGCAACACAAAAATAGGAAGTTTATCTACAGTGAACTCTTTTATAGGGACTCTTTTGCTGAAAGTCCTAAATCAGCCATGGTGAAGACTTCTGGAGAAGGTCAGTTAAGACTTTTCTGTGGGCCTGGTACAGAGGGGGACAATTTGGAAGGCAGAAATAAGAGCAGCTCTGTGGATCTGAGAATGAGGAAGGTGAGATGTAAAAGAATATTGGGAGAGGGCTTTGGGATCTTAATAGCAACAAAAACTTGAGCAGTAGAACAGATAGAACAGAGGGGGAGACGGGAGTGAGATTCCAAAAAGCCTGTGAGGGACTTTAAATTCTTAGTAACCTGTTTTTAGTGATGACAAAGCAACATTAAAGGCCATTTTCATTACATCTTGTATTAGGGTCTGAGGATTCTTCTCAGCGGGTTTGAGCTTTGCATTAGGTGGTAAGAGGACTGGGTGGGACCCGGTGCGGGCACTGACAGGAGAGGAGAGGAGTGAGTGAATGGAGTGGTACCTCAGTACCTGCAACCTCAGCAAGGGAGCAATGGTCTGAGAACCAGTCGAGATTTGGGTTTTTGATCTAGATATTGGAGGGGAGAAATCAAGTTGCTGAGGTGGGAGTGACAGCAGAGAGTCTAGAGCACAAGGCTGAGGGTGAGCATCTATTGGAGAAGCATAGTTCAGGATGTGAGCAAAGGAGAGAGAAGGCCTCCACATAGCGGAATCTCCTTTCACCCTTTTGAGCACTTGCAGAAGTTAAAAAGGTCACACAGAATTTGAGGATCTAGAGACCCCTCTGGGGGCCATCGGTTTTGGTTATCTAATTCGTAATATGGCCAATGCTGTGTACAGAATTTGATGAGGAGTTTGGGTTCCATCTGACAGTCCCTGTATGCTCACATCCCCATGACTTACAATAGAAGTCTGCTCTCCCCCCCCACAGCAGTGACTGTTTGTGGCTTTGATAGTCTGGCGGGCAAACATAGTAATCTAGGCTAGCCAACCTGCATCTGGCTCACGTGTCCCTACATCTATAATGTTTGTTTCCATTATCTATGGAACGGAAGGGATTTAATGGAATTTTAGTGGGATCCTGTTAATCAGGGATATCCCAATAGGAAAGACCTATAGCCAGCTGACAAATGACTGGGTGGAGAGATGGCCACCAGGTTCGTAAGGGGGCTGTATTCGAGATAGGCCATACTTCGTGTCCAGTAGGATTTGTGATCAGCCATCGCAGCTTAAGGGGCTGATGAGGGTTAAGACTACTGGTCGTCAAGGGGAGAATAAATATCTTCCAGGATCTTCTTTACAACCATTTGCGATGTTTCTTTTTTCTTCTTTTTTATTTCTTTTTTTTGTGTGTGTGGGGAAGGCTTCAATACATCCTGAAAATGTATGTTCAAAGACTAGGAGTTATTTAAGTCCATACCTTACTGGCTTAATTTCAGTAAAGTCCACTTCCCAGAATTGTCCTCGTCTGGTTCCTCATAGGTGCTTTCCTGCAGGAAGCTTGGAAGTGTAAGCTTTAACCAATTAATGGACCTGACAGGCTTTTGTTACCCATTCAGTTATTTCCTTTTGCTGTGAGTAGGTTAGTGGAAAACTGTGTTCTTGATCCTTCACGAATGAATGCAGTTTCTTTGAACAAAGGTGAGTGAGTTGATGAACATTTGCTACTGACATAGTTAGAGCCATGATTATAGGAGTAGTTACTGAAGGATTAAAAAATTCCACTTGGGGGCCTTCAGGGTTAAAAGTTATTTTGGCCCAGAGCTTGGTGAGCAGAACTCTGCCCATCAATGGGGCCAGGCATTCTGGGATTACTAGGAAGGAGTGATGGATTTTTCCTTTTCCCTGGTCCATGGTCCTCTTAGTTGTCAAAGCCCGATATTTACTTCTGTTAGACTCTTGAATTAGAGACCTTTTATTCGGTAGAGGGCCCAATGGGCCTTATGGGCTGAGTATATTGCCCCTGTATCTACTTCAAAGTTTATTGTGTTCCCCTCCATTTCAAAAGTTACCTTGAGGTCAGGGAGAGAATCTGAGCCCGGACTTTCTTAGTATTCCTCCAGAGTCAGAATATCTGGCTGGCATGGCTGTCTCTTTCTAGGGCACTCTTTGGCCCAGTGTCCTTTTTCTTTAGAGTAGGCACATTGATCTGAGGCCAGGGGTGGCCTCTAGTGTGTGCCCAGGTATCCCTTCCTGTCTCTCTGTTTCTTAGTTTCTGGCCTATTTGTTGTTGTGACCAGGACCTTAGTCAATGCCTTAGTCTGTCTTTTGTTTCTTTTATCCTCACTTAGCTCCCTTCTCTTCCTCAGTTTCTCTCTTAAAGTATACCTTCTCGGGTTTTCTGACTAAATCCCTCAAAGTCCTATCTTGTAATCCATCTAAGCATTGTAACTTTCTTTTAATATCCAGGGCAGCTTTCCCAATAAAGGCCATTGTGACAGATGCCTTTTGGTCCTCTGCCTGAGGATCGAAAGGAGTATGTCTCTTATATGCGTACATAATTATCTCTAGGAACATACAGGGAGATTCATCAGGCCCTTAAATAATCTCTCTTACCTTGGCCAAATTAGTTGGTCACCTAGCGGCCACTAAGATACCCACTATTAGAGCCCGGCGATAAGTGGACAGATGCTCCCTACCTTCAAAGGTGTTGGGGTCCCAGTTGGGTCGTTTCAAGAGAAAGCCGGCTTTGAATATGTTGGGAAGTTGTGTCGGTCACGCATTTGGTCCGAGGATACTTTTTTCTAGCCTCCAGGAGGATTCTCTTTTGTTCCTCTGTCATGAAGAGAGTGCCTAGGAGTTGTTGGCAGTCATCCCAAGTAGGTTGGTGTGAAAACATCAATGACTTCACCAGACCTGAGAGCCAGGTTGGGTCCTCGGTAAAAGGGGGATTGTTATTTTTCCATTTATATAGGTCTGAAGAGGAGAAGGCCAATACTGGTAGGCTTCCATTTTTTTCCCCATGGCCATCATCAATCATTGGCCCTTAGGGATGGAGGGAAGCAACACGGGAGTTCCAGGGTTTTCAATCATTTGCCACCAGCGAGTTCCTTTAGCAAGTCCAGCTTCCTCCAGGGGAGGAGGGGCTGTGTGTGACGCAGGGGAGTTATCTGGAGGGCCCTGGGCTGGCTTAGCGTCCTCCAATTGCGGAGAGGCTGAGTCAGCAGCTGGAGAATCACTTAGAGGGTGTTCGGGGTTGTGGGACAAGGGTAGAAGATAAGGAAGGGGAGGAGAGTCCAGTAGAGTCAAATCTTGTGACTCAGGGAGAACAGAGGGTGGAGGAGGAGGAGGAGCAGAGGGGTTGAGAGATCGTGGGGGAAGGAGTAGGAACGGGGACACAGCAAGGAAAGGCTTCACCCACGGAAGAGGAGATTTGCAGAGGTCCTGCCAAGTTAAGGTATATTCCTGTTTATCAGTATGGCTATGTGGCCCTGGCTGTAAGACAATATCTCTGTCTTTTTAAATTAGTGGTAAGTAGAAAGATCCTTCTAGGGGCCCTCCGAATCCAAAGGTGGGCCATTCTGAGGCACACAGAGTCTGCCAGGTCCAGCGTTTTACTGAAAAAGAAACATTCTGAGCCCTTAAGCGGACTTTGGTCCATAGATCAAGGGTCAGGGACAGAGGCATTGAAGTGATCTGTCCCATAATGAAAGATACACAAACAGTAAAAGCAACGACACAGGACACAGACAAGAGAAAACAATAAAGACAGGCAATGGACGTCCAACACTGAGACCAAGACTGAGCAGGCGGCAAACCCGATGGGCTGGCAATACCGAATCTGAAACAAAGTATCACTGAGTCAAGGGGACTATTATTCCTCGATTCCCGAGTCCTCTGTGGCCTCCCCCAGGGACTTGGCTTGTGGCTCTGTGACACGTCTGCCAGCCACCATCAAAGAGAGCTCACACACTTCATCGACAGCCATTTTGCCAAGCCCTAACCTGAAACCTGAAACCAGAAAGAAGCGCATTACTTACCCTGAGAGTAGCCCATTGGGGTCTCTCGTTCACCGCTGCTGGATTTCGGTGGAACCTCCATATATAAAGATCGGAAGAGCATTGGGGGAAGAGACCACTAAGAGAGTCTCTCATGCAAAACAAAGGGTTTATTGGGGGTCCAGCATGCTGGGGCTCAGAGCTCATTTGAATAGAGCAGAGAACCCTGAGAACAGCTTAAGCAGAGCTTATATACTTTCCTTGAAGAGGACAGGGAGGAAAGTTTATTGATGGGCCTGGGCGGGTGAGCAGTTTGCGTGCAACTGGGTGAGGGAGTACATTCTGAAGTTTGGCTGTTGGGGACAGCACATTCTGGGAAAAAGTTTAGAAAACACTTCTCAAGATTTCAACAGTGTTTTATTAAGCATACAGAAAAACAGGAAGTGACAAGAATCTATTTTATTAACATTTCACTACCGACTATACTTTGCCAGATTTCCTAAAGTCTCTATTGATATCTGCATTCCTACATATTTTCCCCAGTTCATCATTGTGATTAATTCTTCACATGTGCTGACATTTACATTCACTCAATACCCAAAACCCTATAGCTAAAGAACTTTTGGTCCAAATCCTATACTCACTCTCCTTTATAAACATACCGACTATCTTCCTAATACTCCTGACTATCCATTTTGACTGGAAGTTCTCTTTGAAAATCAATCATCCAAGTTACAAGGTCCTATGCTTAATACCGCAATCAAGGGCCCAATGCCCTTCTGGGCTTCAAATCTTACCTAGATTTCTGTTTTCAGATTCCTATATTTTACCTATATATTCTTGAAAATATCGCAGATTCCCAATACCATTATTCATCCAGCAGAATGATTTCTATTCCAAATCAAACCTGTTATTAACCCTAACCATACACTGTTCCTTCAATCTAACTTTAGAGAAGAGCAAGGACAGAGTTGGTCTTAAAATACAGGAATGTAGGGGATCTTCCAACTGCTGAGAAACTCAAAGGTCTATGCGCAAATGATCCCTAGAGAAGTTGTAGGCACCTATGAAGGAACTGAGAGAGCAAAAGTCATCTTTCATTGCAAACAACCTGGTCAGCATGAAGGGATGTGTCTGAATCAGCCTCTCTCTTCTTTATGTAGAGAAGAAGGACAAAACGAGGCCTCTGTGGAGAGCTGTTCCTGGTTACCAATATTTGATATACCATTCTAACTTGTGAAAGTGTCAAAAAAATTAGGGACAGCCTCCATTTCATGGGACCTTTGGAAGCAAATGTTAGGACAATGTGCTTGCCAAGGCATTGACCTCATTCAGTTCCTGAAGGAAGTGACCTCACCTCACATTCTTGGTGATGGAACTCTCTGAACTTGGGATCCAGGCATCCAGGCACACAAATCTAGTCCCAGGCCCAGTCCCAGTGGTCTCCCTTCTTTTGATTTACCAAGGACAGAGTCAGTCTTTCTTGGTATCTACTGATGTGAGGATGGCCAAATGCCAGGAAAGCTCTGAAGAGTGGCCTTTCCTGAGTAAGCAGGAAGTGGCTCACCGCTGTCTCCTGACAACTTCACAGAGTTGGCCAAGGAAACCAGATCTGAGACAGAACAGGCCATTTGATGGGAACATAGTACGGCCCACCAGTCAGAGGTCACACCCGATAGTCAGAGACCTACTTTGGGAAAGGAGGTGACTTTGTGGGTGTGAGTGTGTGTTTGTGATTTTGTCTCATGTTTTGAGAATAGGTAGGAAAGGCAGTTTGTTTGGTTTGGAGTGGACGATTTCTAACAAGTGATTTGACAAGGCGAGTGTTTTTAAGTCTGTGTATCCCACTGTGTCCATGGTTGTAGACATTAGAAAAGAGAATGCATCAAAGGATGTGTCCAGGCTAGTAGAAAGCTTACCAGAATTCTTTCTGCCCAATGTATGAAAGGAATGCGGCTTGCCTTATGGATGGGTAACACCTGCTATCTTCCTAAGTTCCTGTTTTCTTCCTGAATTCTGGCCACTCTCCAGAATAGGCTCATGATTTTGTGACCAAGATAAGTACCGCCTCTAAGCTCTGTGACATGGCCATGTACTGGATAGCTGAAAGGAATGGTGAGCATCTCAGAAAATTCAGATATCAGTGTGACCAGGAAAGTCTCAGTGGAGAAACACTGCTTTGGGCCATTTGCTAACCTATTGTTCTGTTGCCCTGAATGTCAGGAAGGTCTTTGCCTCAGGCCACCCCTTTGTGAAGCCTAAAGAAAACAGTTTTCAAATGGAAATGAATGGGCATCACCTGTGGCTCTTTGCTTAATTGCTTTGGAAAGGGATGTGTCTGAATCAGCCTCTTGGCCCTGTGTGAGGTTGTGGCTTAGATTCTCAGCACCTGGTGGATGTAAAGAGAGATCCCATGTGTGCATCCAAAACCAAAACGGCCAAAAAGCAGTCCTTGTGGATGAAGTCTGTCGCCTTCCTCTTTAAAGTTCTTGAACTCCATCAAGTGAGAATAGGGATCCTTTGGGTCAAATGGGTTCTTCAAAGACCTGCAGAAGTGCTTGTGATTTCTCATGACTGCAAATCACATAAAAATATATACCTGACACTCAGTTTTCCACAAATTGGAGAAGCATAGAAGTATTAACGTCTAGCATATTTGATCACTCCTGTTTCACATGAAGGGTGTCCAGACCACCCTGAATTTACGCCAATGAGGGGCAAGGGAGTTATTTTGGACACTCTCTTGGACTCCGCCACTCATGGAAACCTTCCGCCAGCGGTTGTGATTAGTGTCTATATGGAAGAAGATGAGGGCCATATGGGAGGGTTTTGGTTTTAAATTTGGTCATTTGTGTCCAGAATGAAGACATGACCTGGACCACCTGGGCTTGAACTCTGGTGTGATTCCCCTTAGAGACTGAATTCAGAGAAGTATTGCCATGAATTTTGTTGGGATTTTAGGAGTCCACCCATGAGAATCACCCTTGGAAACTGAGATCTAGGCCCAGGTTGGCTTTCCACAGAGCCCTGGGTATCTCAGCCAGGATATCACATGATTTAATTCTGAAAGACTTGGCAGCCATAGTTGAGAGTCACAACACCCATGGACGTCACATTGTAGACCTCAATGGGCCTGGCTTCATGTGACATTTTGGCCACTCTTTGGGAAGCCTTGCCTGTGAGAGTTCTACAGAGCATTCATTGAAATGAGCTTCCTCACCATTTAATGGTTCCTGAATGAATTGAAACCCACAGTGCCTGCAACGTCATCCTTGAAAAATGCCTAGATAAATACCATGAAATTTTTGAAATTCCCATGACCAGGTGGCACTGGAGAAACTTTGGATGTCCTGTTGCTGATCGTAAATATGCAAGACAGTGCCTTGATTGAGTGGGTTTCATGAAAATGATGTAGAACAGAGATGCCAGTATGTTGGAACTTGCTGAGTAGTGGGCCTAGAGCAGTGGTAGGCAGATGTGTGATAAAAAATTTGTGGTGGGGCCATGTGGATCTGCCATTGGCTTCCAAATGGCTTGTGACTGACATGGTGCAGCCAGCAGACCCTTCCATGTAAAGGCTTCTTGTTATATGGAGATGTTTCCGGGCAATGTTCAGAATCAGGTTGCTATAGACATGTGGCCAAGCTATGTGGGATAGAAGCCTGGTTGGTGCATTCTCCTGCAGACCCTGACCAACCACACATGAAAGAATTGCCTCCAGAACTGTGTCCCAGTTGAACTTCTTTTATTTCATGAAGCAAATGCCAAAGTCCCAGTGCAGCAGCAAGAAACACCACGAAAAGTGGAGGATGACCAAATGGCTTCCCAGTCCACATGGGAATACCCTTAGCCCCCAGTGGCCACAGTTTACTTACAAAGAGAGAATTCAGCACTGCTGCCTCATGTTCATTGGAAAATAAGAAATCATGTCCTCCAGGTCACATAGATGCAGACACAGCTTTGATGGTCTCACTAGAAAGAAGCTAAAGCTCCTGACAAAAACATATATTTCAAGTGCCCAAACTCAGAGGCAGTTTCTCAAGAAGTATTTAGGCCAGCAGAGCTCCATATATATGGAGTTTTTATCCTGTCCCATACTAGGAAAACTCCTCTACCACTTCCAAGGTTGTAAACTCCTGAGCATATTATTCACAGATTTTATTACTCTACTCCTCTAATTGTGTCTTACTTTGGGGGAAGGAAATGTCAAGGAATTGTTCTGGATGAGAGTGGGAAGATTTTGTTTAGCACATATTTGCATACACATTGGTTTCATTTTTCTATTTTACATTTGATATACTGAATCCCTGACACTAACACATACCCTACTAGATTCTGAATACTAATCCTAATATGATGGAGAAAAATAACCGAAACAGAATAGAAATACAAGCAGTTCAGAGGAGGCACGTTGTATACTTGGACTTGCCTTTTGCATTATATAGGGTAGGAGTTATAAATCTAGTAAATTTTTTGTTGAAATAGTTTTCCATGTGCTTTTACAGTTAACAAATATGTGAATTCCTGTCTCCCTTTCTCTGTATTCTATTCAGCACATGTATTTTTATATGCACATTTAGAATCCTACCTGGTATCACACGTACATTCTTGTGAGTTACATAACTTGGCAAATACAAAGTGTGAGAAGAGATCACTCCTCCTAAACGCTGTTTGAACTGAAAATTCAAACTATGGGTGAGCTTCCTAGTTGAAAAAAGTTATACATAAATCCATATCCAGTAAAATGAATATTTTTGGATCTGTGGATGATATGTATTTCACGGTGTAATTTGATTGGCATATATATTGCTAATTTTTAAAATCTGTGTGTGGTTATATATATATATATATATATATATATATATATATTCTCTCCAGATATTTCAAAATATTTAATATATGTGTCTTATTATACACTCCCTAAATTCATTCATGAATATGAATGTGGATTTATAAAAAACTTTTCACAAGATTTTTCTCAGAAATATTCATTCACCTGATATACGTATTTTTTTCCTAGTATTGAAAACTAACTTCAGTGAATGGTGCATATGAATCCTAATATTTCTACAGTAACTGATCCAGTTTCACATCAATGCAAGTAGATTCCTATGGGACATGATAAGTATTTTGAAGGTCATTTTTATTTCAACACTGGTACATTACTATTTCTTCAGTTTATGCACATTATAGGATATATATTTCATCCACAAGTTCACAAATTTATAGGCATATATTTCACTTTCAATCACTTTCTGCTTCAGAAAACACGTGTTCCGCCATGTTTCAAACTGGTCTTTTCATGAGACTTCTTTCAAAACACATTATTTTTGATTTCCATAATCACTTTTGAAGCAAAACTCACACACTCTTCATGATAAACCATAAGCCTAGGATTACAATTAGATGTATAACTAGTTGTTATGAATGATTCTATATCAATATATGATTTCTTGAGAGGCAAGATGGCCGCAAACGGAGTGCAGTAACTCCGTGTACTGCGTCACTTTGAGGGAAAATGACGAGTTAGAACGGCTAAAAGCTATCTTGTTAGGAATTTCCAGCAAAATTGGGGTGCTCCAAAACCTAGTGGAAGGATTTTCATCGCACGAGGATCAGCTTCAGGAGCTCAAATGCGAGCAATCTGTCCGTCTGTATGGAGCGCTGCTTGTTCGGCAGATCACCCCATGGCTGGAGTCTGCGGCGCGCGCTGGGAAATGACAGGCTGGTGGCGCAGAGATACAGCAATGCTGATTCTGTGGGCTCCTGCCAGCTAGGCATTTGCTGAGCTCGGAGCTGAATTCTGGGTTGGAGACAGGGAAAGGAAACGGTCCAGGTTGGTTCTCCACACCGGTCAGACCACGGAGGAAGCCAGCGGCCACCATCTTGGAGAGCTGACGTCACCATCCTTGTTTTCGACTGATTGCAGCTCTTTCAGCTATAGAACAGGTAATTTCAGGCTGACAATTGTCTGCATCTCGCAGACAAATTGCTCAGACTTAGTGCTAAATAACCCGCGGAAACTGCTTCTTGGAGCCTGCTCCTATCAGAACACGCACCGAGCCCGGAGTGTCGGAGTTCCGGCTCCCAGAGCTGCTCTGGCCCAGGGCTATAGAACCCGCTGAAACTGCTTCTTGGAGCCTGCTCCTGTTGGAGCATGCACCAAGTCCGGAGAGGCCGAATTCTGGCTCCCGGAACTGTTTTGGCCCGGTGATAAAGAACCCGCGGAAACTGTTTCTCGGTCCGGGTCCTGCTGAATACTGTGGAGGCCAGAGGGGCCGAACAGAGCCGCCGCCCGGGCCCGTAACAGGTCCAGCGACCTGCCAGCGTGGTAGTCAAGAAAACCCGGAGGCAGCACTGGCACAGGAGCCGGCGGTAGCTGCGCGGCGCGGGTCTCCCAGCTACCACTCCCACCAGTGCTGACAACTGAGGTCTCTTGCACCGACTCGCCTCGGCGTGGGACTCACGGCTACCGCTCCCACCAGTGCTGACAACTGAGGTCTCTTGCACCAGATACGGGGGCGTGGCTACCAGAAGGTAAGCAAATTGGCTGGGGTTTCTCAGCCCCAAGCTCTACAAACTTAGGGCCTGAGGGAGGCCAACAAGAAGAGTGTGCCCAGGCACTAATGAAACAGCTGCTCCACGCGTGTGCAAGGTAGGCGGAACTGTGAACACCGACAAAACAGGCCCAGTGAACCGCCAGACACATCCCTCCGGTTGGGGGAGGGGCAGAGCCACCGGGCGCCTGCAAGGTAGGCGGACCCGCGACCCACCAGCAGAAAATGCACAGCAATCCACAAAGCGGCATAGCCACCCCCCGAGCCTACAAGGTAGGCAGACCTGTGACCTACCGGCAGGTCATGCCCAAAAACCTGCGGAGGGGCACAGCTGCCCCACGTGCCTGCTAGGTAGGCTGAACCGTGACCACCAACAGAACAGGCCCAGCGGCCGGCCAGACACATCGCCCCGCCCAGGTTGGGGGAGGGGCAGAGCCGCCGGGCGCCTGCAAGTTAGGCATACCTGCGAATCACCAGCAGATCAGGCCCAGCAACCGTGGAGCGGCAGAGCCACCCCCGGGCCTGCAAGGTAGGCACACTTGCCACCCACCGGCAGGTCAGGCCCAACAAACTGCGGAGGGGCACAGCTGCCCCACGAGCCTGCTAGGTAGGCAGAACCCTGACCACCGACAGAACAGGCCCAGAGGCCGGCCAGATACATCGCCCCGCCCCGGTAGGGGGAGGGGCAGAGCAGCCGGGCGCCTGCAATGTAGGCAGACCTGTGACTCACCAGCAGATTAGGCCCAGCAACTGTGGAGCGGCAGAGCCACCCCCGGGCCTGCAAGATAGGCGCACTTGCCACCCACCGGCAGGTCAGGCCCAAGAAACTGCGGAGGGGCACAGCTGCCCCACGAGCCTGCTAGGTAGGCAGAACGCTGACCACCAACAGAACAGGCTCAGAGGCCGGCCAGACACATTGCCCCACCCCGGTTGGGGGAGGGGCAGAGCCGCCGGGCGCCTGCAAGTTAGGCAGACCTGCATCTCACCAGCATATCAGGCCCAGCAACCCGCGGAGCGGCAGAGCCACCCCCGGGCCTGCAAGGTAGGCGCACTTGCCACCCATCGACAGGTCAGGCCCAGCAACTCTCAGAGAGACCCAGCTGCTCCACGCGCGTGCAGGGTAGGCGGAACCGTGACCACCGACAAAAGAGGCCCAGTGGACCGCCAGACACATAGCTCCGGTTGGGGGAGGGGCAGAGGCGCCTGGTGCCTGCAAGGTAGGCGGACCCGCGACCCACCAGCAGAAGAGGCACAGCAATCCACAGAGCGGCAGAGCCACCCCCCGAGCCTACATGTAGGCAGACCTGCGACCCACCGACAGGTCAGGCCCAAAAAACTGCAGAGGGACACAGCTGCCCCACGTGCCTGCTACGTAGGCTGAACCATGACCACCAACGGAACAGGCCCAGCGGCCTGCCAGACACATCGCCCCGCCCCGGTTGGGGGAGGGGCAGAGCCGCCGGGCGCCTGCAAGTTAGGCAGACCTGCAACTCACCAGCAGATCAGGCCCAGTGACCCGCGGAGCGGCAGAGCCACCCCTGCGCCTGCAAGGTAGGCAGACTTGCCATCCACCGGCAGGTCAGGCTCAGCAACTCTCAGAGGGACACAGCTGCTCCACGCACGTGCAATGTAGGCGGAACCGTGACCACCGACAAAACAGGCCCAGTGGCCCGCCAGATACATCACCCCGGTTGGGGGAGGGGCAGAGCCGCCACCAGCGCCTTTTAGGTAGACATACCTGCAACCGACAGACAGAACAGGCCTAGTGGCCAGTGGAGGGGCAAAACCGCTGCTCACTCCTGCAAGGTAGGCGGACCTGTGACCACCGAAAGAACAGGCCCATCGAAAGTAGAGGCACAGCGGCCTCCCGGCGTGGTAGGCACATTGCCTCAATTGAAGGAGGGGCAGAACCACCGCCAAAGCATGCAAGGGAGACGATGCAGCTATACAAAAGCAATATAAATATATAGGGGGAAAAATCAATAACACAACAGTTTCACCAAGCAGAAAGAAACGCGATCAGTATGAAAAGACAAGGAAAAAAAGGACCACAAGCAATGCAGGTCAATTCAACTTTAGAAGAGGTAATATCTGCAGCAGATGGAATGTCAGATAAAGAATTCAGGATATACATGCTTCAGATGATCTGGAGTCTCAAGGAAGACATTAGACAGCAAAATCAGACAATGAAAGACCACTTCGACCACTTCGACAATGAATTACATAAACAAATCCAAGAAGCAAAAGATCAATTATTCAGGGAGATAGAGGTTATAAAAAACAAACAAACAGAAATCCTGGAAATTCAGGAAACAATAAACCAACATAAAAACTCAATTGAGAATACTACCAGCAGAGTAGAACACTTAGAAGATAGAACATCAGACAATGAAGACAAAGTATTTCAACTGGAGAAGAACATAGACAGCTCAGCAAAGCTGTTAAGAAACCATGAGCAGAACATTCAAGAAATATGGGATAACATAAAGAGACCAAACTTAAGAGTCATTGGGATACAGGAAGGTATTGAGGTCCAAACCAAAGGAATGAGCAATCTATTCAACGAAATAATACGAGAAAACTTCCCAGACTTGAAGAATGAGACAGAATCCCAAATCCTAGAAGCCTACAGGACGCCGAATGTGCAAAATCATAAGAGATCCACACCTAGACACATTATAATGAAGATGCCCAACATACAGAATAAGGAGAGAATTTTAAAAGCTACAAGAGAAAGGAAGCAGATTACATTTAGGGGTAAACCAATCAGGATAACAGCTGATCTTTTAACACAGACTCTGAAAGCTAGAAGATCCTGGAATAACATATTTCATACACTAAAAGAAAATGGGTTACAACCAAGAATTGTGTATCCCGTGAAATTAAGCTTCAGGATGGAAGATGAAATTAAAACCTTTCATGATAAACAAAAGTTAAAAGAATTTGCAGCTAGAAAACCATCTCTTCAAAACATCCTCGGCAAAATATTACAGGAAGAGGAAATGGAAAATGTCAATGAAAACCAACAGCGGGAGGTAGTACAGTGAAGGGGGGGGAATAATCAAAGAGGAAAACAAACCATGTTTAGTAACATAAATAAACCAATATGGCTGGAAGAACACCCATATCTCAATAATAACCCTAAATGTTAATGGCTTAAACTCACCAATTAAGAGACACAGGCTAGTAGAATGGATCACAAAACAAGACCCAACAATATGCTGCCTTCAGGAGACGCATTTGATAGGAAAAGACATACTTAGACTGAAGGTGAAAGGTTGGGAAAAATCATATCACTCATATGGACTTCAGAAACAAGCAGGAGTGTCCATATTCATATCAAATAAAATAGATTTCAAGCCAAAGTTAATCAAAAGGGATGAAGATGGACACTACATACTTCTCAAGGGAACCATACACCAACAAGACATAACAATCATAAATATATATGCCCCAAACAATGGTGCAGCTATGTTCATCAAACAAACACTTCTCAAGTTCAAGAGTCTAATAGACCACCATACAATAATCATGGGAGACTTCAACACACCTCTCTCACCACTGGACAGATCTTCCAAACAAAAGTTGAATAAGGAAACTATAGAGCTCAATAACACAATTAATAACCTAGACTTAATTGACATATATAGAATATACCACCCAACATCAAGCAGTTACACTTTTTTCTCAGCAGCACATGGATCCTTCTCAAAAATAGATCATATATTATGTCACAGGGCAACTCTTAGACAATATAAAGGAGTAGAGATAATACTATGCATCTTATCTGATCATAATGGAATGAAATTGAAAATTAACGATAAAAGAAGTAAGGAAAAATCATGCATCACTTGGAGAATGAACAATAGGTTACTGAATGATCAATGGGTTATAGAAGACATCAAGGAGGAAATTAAAAAATTCTTAAAGATAAATGAAAACACAGACACAACATA
This sequence comes from Callospermophilus lateralis, assembly GCF_048772815.1. Taxonomy (NCBI): domain Eukaryota; kingdom Metazoa; phylum Chordata; class Mammalia; order Rodentia; family Sciuridae; genus Callospermophilus; species Callospermophilus lateralis. Next base: position 213,466 of record NW_027512472.1, on the reverse strand, counting down.
TTGGAATCTATGGGACACATTGAAAGCAGTTCTAAGAGGAAAATTTATTGCTTGGAGTTCATTCCTTAAAAAAAGAAAAAACCAACAAATAAATGATCTAATACTTCAACTCAAAATCCTAGAAAAAGAAGAGAAAAACAACAGCTAAAGAAGTAGAAGACAAGAAATAATTAAAATCAGAGCTGAAATTAATGAAATCGAAACGAAAGAAACAATAGAAAAAATTGACAAAACTAAACGTTGGTTCTTTGAAAAAATAAAAAAAATCGACAGACCCTTAGCCACGCTAACGAAGAGAAGAAGAGAGAGAACTCATATTACCAGCATACGGGATGAAAAAGGCAATATCACAACAGACACTTCAGAAATACAGAAGATTTTCAGAAATTATTTTGAATCCTTATACTCCAACAAAATAGAAGATAGTGAAGGCATCGATAAATTTCTTAAGTTATATGATTTGCCCAGATTGAGTCAGGAGGATATTGACAACCTTAACAGACCAATATCAATTGAGGAAATAGAAGATACCATCAAAAGACTACCAACTAAGAAAAGCCCAGGACCGGATGGGTATACAGCAGAGTTTTACAAAACCTTTAAAGAGGAACTAATACCAATACTTTTCAAGCTATTTCAAAAATAGAAAAAGAGGGAGAACTTCCAAATTCATTCTATGAGGCCAACATCACCCTGATTCCTAAATCAGACAAAGACACTTCAAAGAAAGAAAACTACAGACCAATATCTCTAATGAACCTAGATGCAAAAATCCTCAATAAACTTCTGGCGAACCGGATACAAAAACATATCAAAAAAATTGTGCAACATGATCTGGTAGGATTTATCCCTGGGATGCAAGGTTGGTTCAATATACGGAAATCAATAAATGTTATTCACCACATCAATAGGCTTAAAAATAAGAACCATATGATCATCTCGATAGATGTGGAAAAAGCATTCGACAAAGTAGAGCATCCCTTTATATTCAAAACTCTAGAAAAACTAGGGATAACAGGAACATACCTCAATATTGTAAAAGCAATCTATGCTAAGCCTCAGGCTAGCATCATTCTGAATGGAGAAAAACTGAAGGCATTCCCTCTAAAATCTGGAACAAGACAGGGATGCCCTCTCTCACCACTTCTGTTCAACATAGTTCTCGAATCACTGGCCAGAGCAATTAGACAGACGAAAAAAAATAAAGGCATAAAAATAGAAAAGAAGAACTCAAATTATCACTATTTGCAGATGACATGATTCGATACCTAGCAGACCCAAAAGGGTCTACAAAGAAACTATTAGAGCTAATAAATGAATTCAGCAAAGTGGCAGGCTATAAAATCAACACGCATAAATCAAAGGCATTCCTGTATATCAGCGACAAATCCTCTGAAATGGAAATGAGGACAACCACCCCATTCACAATATCCTCAATAAAAGTAAAATACTTGGGAATCAACCTAACAAAAGAGGTGAAAGACTTATACAATGAAAACTACAGAACCCTAAAGAAAGAAATAGAAGAAGATCTTAGAAGATGGAAAAATATACCCTGTTCATGGATAGGTAGAAGTAACAACATCAAAATGGCGATAATACCAAAAGTTCTCTATAGGTTTAATCCAATGCCAATCAAAATCCCAACGGCATTTCTTGTAGAAATAGAGAAAGCAATCATGAAATTCATATGGAAAAATAAAAGACCCAGAATAGCAAAAACAATGCTAAGCAGGAAGTGTGAATCAGGCGGGATAGCTATACCAGACTTCAAACTATACTACAGAGCAATAGTAACAAAAACACCATGGTACTGGTAACAAAACCGGCGGGTGGACCAATGGTACAGAATAGAGGACACAGAAGCCAATCCACAAAACTACAACTATCTTATATTCGATAAAGGGGCTAAAAGCATGCAATGGAAGAAGGATAGCATCTTCAACAAATGGTGTTGGGAAAACTGGAAATCCATTTGCAACAAAATGAAACTGAATCCCTTTCTCTCGCCATGCACAAAATTAACTCAAAGTGGATCAAGGAACTTGATATCAAATCAGAGACATGGCATTTGATAGAAGAAAAAGTTGGCTATGATCTACATACTGTGGGGTCGGGCTCCAAATTCCTCAATAGGACACCCATAGCACAACAGTTAATAACTAGAATCAACAAATGGGACTTACTCAAACTAAAAAGTTTTTTCTCAGCAAAAGAAACAATAAGAGAGGTAAATAGGGAGCCTACGTCCTGGGAACAAATCTTTACTCCTCACACTTCAGACAGAGCCATAATATCCAGAATATACAAAGAACTAAAAAAATTAGACAATGAGATAACGAATAACCCAATCAACAAATGGGCCTAGGACCTGAACAGAAATTTCTCAGAGGAGGACATACAATCAATCAACAAGTATATGAAAAAATGCTCACCATCTCTAGCAGTCAGAGAAATGCAAATCAAAACCACCCTAAGATACCATCTCACTCCAGTAAGATTGGCAGCCATTAGGAAGTCAAACAGCATCAAGTGCTGGCGAGGATGTGGGGAAAAGGGTACTCTTGTACACTGCTGGTGGGACTGCAAATTGGTGCGGCCAATTTGGAAAGCAGTATGGAGATTTCTTGGAAAGCTCGGAATGGAACCACCATTTGATCCAGCTATTCCCCTACTCGGTCTATTCCCTAAAGACCTAAAAAGAGCACACTATAGGGACACTGCTACATCCATGTTCATAGCAGCACAATTCACAATAGCAAGACTGTGGAACCAACCTAGATGCCCTTCAATAGACGAATGGATAAAAAAAAATGTGGCATTTATACACAATGGAGTATTACTCTGCATTAAGAAATGACAAAATCATAGAATTTGGAGGGAAATGGATGGCATTAGAGCAGTTTATGCTAAGTGAAGCTAGCCAATCCCTTAAAAACAAATGCCAAATGTCTTCTTTGATATAAGGAGAGTAACTAAGAACAGAGTAGGGACGAAGAGCATGAGAAGAAGATTAACATTAAAGAGGGATGAGAGGTGGGAGGGAAAGGGAGAGAGAAGGGAAATTGCATGTAAATGGAAGGAGACCCTTAGGGGTATACAAAATTACATACAAGAGGATGTGAGGGGAAAGGAGGAAAATATAAGGGGGAGAAATGAACTACAGTAGAGGGGGTAGAGAGAGAAGAGGGAAGGGGAGGGGGGAGGGGGGATAGTAGAGGATAGAAAAGGCAGCAGAATACAACAGACACCAGAATGGCAATATGTAAATCAATGGTTCTGCAACTGATGTGATTCTGCAATCTGTATATGGGGTAAAAATGGGAGCTCATATCCCACTTGAATCAAAGTGTGAAATATGATATATCAAGAACTATGTAATGATTTGAACAACCTACAATAAAAATTAATTAAAAAAAATTATAAGATTTCTTATATATTTTCAGATATCAATTCAATACATTATTTAAAGGGGAACCAGTTATATTATTTATTAACTGTATGATCTATTCATGCATTATCTCTATATTCATAGACACAGGGTACACCTATTTTTACCCTCAATACTAATTTATACGTTTTCAAAATATTCCTCAAAAAATGGTGGAAGAAATACTCATGTCACCTGATCTATATATACATTTTATCACAGTAATATTCTGGACAAAAAAATCAAAGGTCACCCTTAAGGTTGTACCAAAGCCTAAATGGAAAGTGAGCATGGATTACTAAAACCTTCCATGTCCAGGTGGCCTAATGCTCTCAAATGTCAATCTTATTGGTGACTACATTTTTGTTTCTTCCTAAGATTATATATTCAACCTCAAGCCTGTTGAAAATGTCTAATCCTATCACTCACTTTATACTTTGCCTGATTTAGTAATGTCTCTATTTATATCTATTTTCCTACATATTTTCCCCTGTTCATCATTGTGACTGACTCTTCACTTGTGCTGACATTTACATTCACTGTCTACCTGAAACCCTATTGCTTAAGAACTTTTGGTCTAAATCCTATTCTCACTGTTCTTTGTAAACCTACTGACTATCTTCCTAATCCTACCGACTATCCCTTTTTGAGTGGATGTTCTCTTCGACATTCAATCATCCAAGGTACAAGCTCCTATGCCATTGTATATAGATTTATCTGAGGGTCTCCTTTCATTTCCAAGCAATTTCCCTTAAATAATTCAAAGCTAAGTGTACCAATTAAGGGCCCAATGCCCTTCTGGACTTCATATCTTCCATAGATTTCTGTTTTTATACTTATATTTCACCTATATATTCTTGTAAATATCATAGTTTCCCAATACCATTATTCGTCATGCAGAAGGATTCCTAACCCCAAATTGAACATGTTACTAACCCAAAACCATACATTGTTCTCTCAATCGAACTTTACAGAACAGCAGGGACAGGGTTGCTCTTAAAATACAGGAATGTAGGGCATGTTCCAGCTGTTGAGAACATCAAAGGTCCATGCAGAAATGATCCCTTGAGAAGATGTAGGCAGCTACGAAAGACCTGAGAGAGAAAAGTCATCTTCTATGGCAAACAACCTTGTCAGCATGAAGGGATGTGTATGAATCAGCCTCTCTCTTCTTAATGTAGAGAAGATGGACCAAAACAGTGCTAGGTGGAGAGCTGTTCCCGGGTGCCCATGGTTTATATACCATTCTAACTTGTGAAAGTGTCACAGGAAGTAGGGGCAGCCTCCATCTCATGGGACTCTTGAAAGCAACTGTTAGGACAAAGTGGTTGTCAAGGCAATGACCTCATTCAGTTCCTGAAGAAGTGATCTACCTCACTTCCTTGGTGATGGAACTCTCTTAACTTGGGATCCAGGAAGCCAGGCACCCGGAGCCAGTCCAGTCCCAGACCCAGTAGGCTCACTTGTTTGAATTTACCAAGGAGAGTGTCAGTCTTTCTTGGTACCTACAGATGTGAGGATGGCCAAATACCAGGAGAGCTCTGCATAGGGGCCTTTCCTGAGAAAGTAGGTAGTGGTTCACCGCAGGCTCCTGACAACTTCACAGAGTTGGCCAAGGAGACCAGATCTGAGATAGGACAGGCCATTTTGGGGGAACATAGTATGGCCCACCACTCAGAGAAAACTCCGGATAGTCACAGAGTTACATGGGGGAAGGAGGTGTCTTTGTGGGTGTGGGTGTGATTTTGTGGTTTTGTCTCATGATCTGAGAATAGGTAGGAAAGACGGTTTGTTTGATTTGGAGTGGTCTTCTTCTAGTAAGTCGTTGGACATGGCAAGTGTTTCTATGTCTGTGTATCCCACTGTGTCCGTGGTTGTAGACATTAGAAAATAGAATGCAACAATTGATATGTCCTGTATAGTAGAAAGATTCCCGGCATTCATCCTGCCCAATTTATGAATGGACTGCAGCTTGCCTTATCCATGGGCAACACCTGCTACCTTCCTAAGTTCCTGTTTCTTCCAGAATTCTCACCACTCTCCAGAATATTCTCATGGTTTTGTGTCCAAAATATGTACCACCTCCAAGCTCTGTGACATTGCCATGTCCTGGATAGCTGAAGGGAATGGCGAGCATCTCAGAAAACACAGATATCAGTGTGACCAAGAAAGTCTCAGTTGAGAAACCATGCTTTCGGCCTTTTGCTTATCAATTGTTCTGTTTCCCTGAATGTCAGGAAGGTCTTTGCCTCAGGCCACCCCTTTGTGAAGCCTGAAGAAAACAGTTTTCAAATGAAAATGAATGGGCACCACCTGTGGCTCTTTGCTTAATTGCTTTGGAAAGGGATGTGTCTAAATCAGCCTCTTGGCCCTGTGTGAGGTTGTGGCTTAGATTCTCAGCACCTGATGGATATAAAGAGAGATCCCATGTGTGCATCCAAAACCAAAATGGCCAAAAGAGCAATTATTGTGAATGAAGTCTCTCGCATTCATTTGTAAGGTTCCTGACCACCATCAAGTGAGAATACGGATCCTTTGGGTCAAATGAGTTATGCACAGCCCTGCAGAGGCTAGCCCATAGGTTTTTGGGTTTTCTCATGGCTCCAAATCATATAAAGAATCTATACCTGACAGTCAGTAGGCCTCAAATTGGAGATGCAGAGCAGTATTAACAGCTAGCCTATCTGATCACTCCTGGTTCACCGGATGGGTGTCCAGGCCACCTTGACTTTAGGCAAATGAGGGGCAAGGGAGCTTATTTTTGACACTGTCTTGGGCTGCACCCCTCATGAAAAACTCCAGCCAGAGGTTATGATAAGTGTCTATATGGAAGAAGATGAGGGTCATGTGGGAGTGTTTGGTTTTAATTGTGGTCATTTGTTTGGCGGTTGGAAGAGATAACTGGATCCACCTGGGCTTGAACTCTGGCATGATTCCTCTTAGAGACTGAGTTCTGGAATTTACCTCAAAGAAGTATTGCCATGAAATGTGTTGGGATTTTAGGAGGCCACCCATGAGAAGCCTCCCTTGAAAACTGAGATCGAGTGCCAGGGTGTCTTTCCACAGTGCAGTGAGAATCTCAGCCAGGATATCACATGATTTTATTCTGAAAGACTTGGCAGCCATAGTTGAGAATCTAAACACATATGGAACTCATATTGTAGACCTCAATGATCCTGGCTTCATGTGACCTTTTGGCCACTCTTTGGGAAGCCTTGCCTGTGAGATTTCTCCAGAGTTTTAATTTAAATGAGCTTCCTCACCACATAATGGTTCCTGCATTAATTGAAACGTACAGTGACTCCAACTTCATCCTTCAAAAATGGCTAAATAAATACCATCAAATTTCTGAAATTCCCATGACCAGGTGGCACTGGAGAACCTTTGGATATCCTGTTGCTGATCATGAGTGAAATAATTCCCCACACAATGACACTTCACCGGGAGAATTCCAATTTTATTGCTCAAAGCTGTGTGCTTATATAGAACTAAGGGGGAGATGGTAGGGCTTAGATAAATGGCAGCAACCCGTTTATTGGCAAGTTCTTTCAGATATCAGCTCCAGAGCCCAGGAATTAGTTCTCATTGGGGCTAAGGTTCCCCACAAGTGAGATTTGAAATTGGCGCTGACGTGAGAGTTCACAAGGGTGGGAACTTTTTGCGCCACTGCAGAAATGAAGAAGGTAGGAAGAAGAAGTCCTTAGGCGCCATGTTGAGGTTTTTCTCTGGGGTATGGCTGCCATTTATTCTTTTCCCAACATTCCACCCTTTTTGTTTTCTTAGGAAGTGGGGCGTCATTTGTCAGATCCGGCTGCTTCCTGCTGTGTGGGGGTGGTATGGGGCCTAGAAAGAGAAGTGGAGGAATGCTCATGGAGCAGGTTTGGGATTATCATGGCAGCCAGAAATAAAACCCAGTGGCTATAGACAGCTACTTTCGTAGGGGTGAAGTCAATGAATGTTCCCTGAAGCCAAAGTTGTCGATGGCATGGAACTAGTCCTGGATGGAAGAGATTGTTGGTATCAGCCACTGGTCCTGTAACAGAGACTCTAGGAAATACTGGAAGCGTTGCCTGGACATGGCGTCACCAGCACCTGAAGAAGATCAGAGCAAATAAAAACAGAATGAAGATAAAAATTAAAGGAAATGTCATTTTTTGGCAGAAGTTCCATGTTGGGGGACTGACATAGAAGAGGCCAAGGGCCATGAGAAATCTTAGAAGGTGGTAAAGACTCATGAATCCAGGATGGCAGATTAAGAGGTTCTCAGAGCTCGTTGTCTCCCGCTGTCTGATACCCATTGCATTCCATCATGCCTGGTAGTGAGCTTCATCACTGAGTTACTGTTCTCTTGGAGATGTTGGGGGTTCATCGGTCATCAGAGGCTGGTAGTGCCTAAGCAAAAGCTGGTTGAAAGTTTGATTAGGAATTTTTTGCAGTTGGGTTTGAAGGCACTTCATTTTGCAGGGCAAGAGAGCACAAAAAGGAGCATCCCAATAAGGGGCCCCAAGATATGTAGTAAGTACATGGCAAGATAGGATTGGAAGAACCCTATGATGGGATTGGAGGAGGTATGTTTGAGAAATTCGGTCGATAATTCCTGCAATTTAACAACATTTTTTTTTATTAGCCCAGATTCATTAACATAATAGCAAAATTCCTCTCTGAGGAATAGGCATGTAACCCCTTTTTCTGCAGTGAGAAGATCAATTGCCCTTTGGTTCTGTAAAGCCACTTGTGCCAATGATGTAACCTGCCGCTGCAAGGAACCCAGAGACTCAGCCATGGTATTGAGTGTTTCCTGCAGTTTTTGTTGAAGGTCATTGGATGCCCATAGAGCATGACCTATAGCTCCACCAGAGAGTCCGAGACTCATCACTGAGGTTGTTAAAATGAGGCCTACCAGAACCGGCAGAAAGACTACCTTACGGGTGCGGGAAGGTAGGGCCAACTGTCGGAATTCGGTGGGAGTATACAAAGATAGCTGAGGAACTACGGTAACCAAGAAACAGGTGCCAGAGACATTGATCGTTGAGGTACTTAAAGACCCATTACACCAGAGGAAATGTTCAGGTTGCCTAAACACAGGGCTCTATGGGTGTTGTAGCTCAAGGAACAAACGGGTAAAGGATTCATTATTGGCAGGTGGAAACAGATGAAAGGAAATAAAGTATTGGTGGAATAACTTTCCCACAGTGGGTTACGTGTCACATGTAGGGTTTGTCCTTTTTAGAGAAATTGTAGGGTTTTGCTGGAATATTTTCTGCCGCTAATGGACTGCTGCTAGAAGTGGACGACTAAGTGAAGCACAGAGAAAGCACTGAGAAGTAGGCAAAGAAAGACGGGTGGAGTTTAATAATCAAAACGTTTGGTGTAGCAAATTGAGCCATGTGGGAGAGGGACCTGAGGGGGTTGAAGGCTCTGAATCCTCTTTGGATGAGCTATGGATACGATCTCGAAGTTTTGATTCTGAGTCCTTAATGTGTTCGACTACCTGGATGGTTGCCTTAGGTGGCGTAATCAGGGTGCGGCCAATAGTCATCCACCCTGTGGGTCTGACTGAGGTTGTCTGAGCATAGACAGCAAACTCAACATAGCCCCAACGTTTGGCCTTGGGGTCAGGTTTATCTAAAGTATACCATCCATTGTTATTGGATGAAGAGCCTTTATGCCACTTTATGTAACTAGAAGTCCACCCTTCAGGGTAACCGAGTGAGTGGTAAGAATAGCTACCACGTTCATCATGGAACCTGTATGACCAATAGGGGCACCCATTATATATCTCAGGCCACCAATGACAATAATCTTTTGTTTGATCAAAAAGGAAGCAAATGAAAGGCCAGTTCCAGCTACCAGGGACGAAGGTCTTTGAAGGTGACAATTTTAGGGAAATAGAGGTGCAGTTGTGGATGAAGCAAGTAGTTGCATCCACTCCGCGGACCGTCTGCATGCCATGTTCTGAGTATCATTCCCGAAGAGTGAATAAATGCATGGTAGGTGAGGAGGGTAAAGACCAGTCCTGACAGAGCACAGAAAATAAGCAGAGCACAAAAAACAAGCAGTTAGAGAAGACTAGGGTGTTGGGAGAGCTCATTGTGCCTTCTTTAAGAGGAATTGGGCTGCAAGGAAAACCGTGTGAGCCGCAACTTAAATGGGTGAGATGGGTGTGGAGAGCAGGAGTAAAGGGGAGGTTCAGGAGGTGATTCTTGGAGTTCCTCTGGGGTGGCCCTGTCGTCAGCATGTGGGGCCTTCTGGTGATGTGGCTTCAACCTAGACATGTGATTCCAGGGAGTGAGACGGTTGTCTGGTAAGGAGAGTTTGGCGGCGGTGGGGGTACAGAGAATGACAGGATAGGGGCCTTCCCATTTTGGGGCAAGAGTCCCTTTCTCCTCTGGGGTATTATAATTGACTAGACTAACAGGTGTTAAGGGAGGAGTGTTTGGAGAGGAGACTGGGTCCGGAAGAAGCCAGTCCTGATATTTCCAGAGTTCCGAGCGGAGATGAAGCAAGAGAGGCAAAGACAAATCTCGGGTGAGAGGTCCTTGTGAAATGACCAACGCAGGGGTTATAAGATGTCTTTCATACATTATCTCAAAAGGAGACAGTAAAGATGGTTTCTTAGGGAGAGCTCTGATTCGAAGCAAAGCCAAGGGAAGGAGTTTGACCCAGTCTATGTTTAATTCCATTGTCAATTTGGTAAGGACTTCCTTTAGAGTACGATTTACCCTTTCCACATTCCCTGAAGCCTGGGGGAAATATGGACAGTTGAAATGCCACTTGAAGGAGAGGGCTTGAGAGACCTTTTGTGTGATCCTAGAAGTAAACTCAGGGCCATTGTCATATTGTAGGGAAGTGGGCATACCAAACCTGGGGATGATGTCTGTCAGTAAGATTGAAGCTAAAGTGGAAGCCTTTTTATTGGAAGTGGGAAATGCCTCAACCAAACCAGAGAAAGTGTCCACAAAGACAAGGAGGTATTTAGTGTGCCATACTGTGGGCATGTTGGTGAAGTCTACCTGCCAGTCAGCAGAGGGAATGTGTCCCCGGGCTTGTTGGGAAGGGAAACGTTTGGGCCTTAAAGGAGTATGAGGGTTGGTCCGCTGACAGATCTGACAATTAGAGGCTATATTCTGTAGCATGGCTTGTCAGAGGGAGTGAGGAAGAAGAAACTCTGTAAAAAGAGGGTCAAAGACTGAGAATTGGAAAGGAATAGAGTATGAAGGAACTTGAAAAGATGCTTGTTCTTACTGAAAGAAGTAGGGGCTTCAGATGAGCTGTCTAAAGTGGCCATTATATGTCCACCATGGGGGCCATGATTGGAAGTGGTAGCAGCCATTCGTGCCACCTGGTCAGCTTTGGCATTGCCCTCAGTGATAAGAGAGCCGTCCTTCTGATGGGACCTACAATGGACATCTCCCAACTGGGTGGGTAAGTGGGAGGCCTCTATCAGATTGGTTATAAGAGCTGAATTAGTGATCGCATTACCTTTGGTGGTAAGTAGGCCTCGCTTCTTTCAAATTGCAGCATGGGATAATAAGATATGGAAGACATATTTTGAATCATTTTAGAGGGTGAGGGATTTGCCTTGTGCTAGACGGCAGGCAAGAGTGGATGCTATAAAATCAGCCTGCTGGTCTGTAGTTCCTGAAGGGAAAACTTTGGCCTCTATAATCTCAGTGGCTGAAAATACATCGTATCCAGAGTAATGAGTTCCATTCTGCCTAAAGGAACTGCTGTCAGTAAACCAGATAAGGTCAGGCTTGGTGAGTGGTCTCTCAAAAATGGAAGAATGACAGGGGAGGAAATCATCTAAGTTTTCCAAGCAATTTTGAGTTGGTGTGTGAGACATGGGAGTTATTGGGAGCAGTGAGGCAGGGTTCAGTGCAGAGCAGGGGAGGAAAATAATATTAGGGTTTTCCAGAAAGGAAGTGAGGAGCGACAGAACTCTGGATGTAGGGAGGGTTTGAAGACCCTTTTAAGGTAAAAGATCTTTCAAGTGATGTGGGGAGTAGATAGTTCAAGGGGCCCCAAAAGTCAGATTAGAGGCTTCTTTGTGTAAAATTTGTCCAGTAGCCAGAGCTCTTAAGCAAGGGGCCCACCCACGGATGGAAAATAAGAAACCATGTCCTCCAGGTCACATAGATGCAGACCCAGGTTGATGATTTCACTAGAAAGGAAGCTAAAGCACGTGACAACAACATATATTTCAAGTGCCCAACCTCACAGGCAGTATCTCAAGAAGTCTCTAGGACAACAGACCTCCATGTTTTTGAAGTGTTTACCCTGTCCCTTACTTTTGGAAACTCCTCTAACACTTCCAAGGTTGTGAACTTCTGATCGCATTCCATTCCAGATATGTATTCATGGATTTTCTAACTCTTCTCCTCTAATTGTGTCTTACATGGGGTGAAGGTGTTGTCAAGGTATTGTTCTGGATGAGAGTGGGAAGATTTTTTTGTAGCACATATTTACATACACATTGGATTCATTTTCCATTTTTCCATTCGAAATACTGAATCCCTGTCAGTAACCCATACCCTAATAGACTCTGACTACTAATCCTAATATGATGGAGACAAATAACCCAAACATAATATTAATACAAGCAGTTCAGAGGAGGCATGGTGTATAGTTGGTCTTGCCTTTTGCATGATATAGTGTAGGAGTTATAAATCTTGTCAATTGTTTGTTGAAATAGTACTCCATGTGTTTTTAAAGTTAACACATATGTGAATTTCTGTCTCCTTTTTTCTGTAGCCAATTCAGCACATGTATTTTTATATGCACATATAAAATCATACCTGGTATCACACGTACATTTTTGTGAGGTGGCTAACTTGGCAGAAACAAAGTATGAGAAGAGATCACCCCTCCTAAACGCTTTTGGAACTGAAAATTCAAACTATGAGTGAGATTTTTAGTTGAACAACATTATACATAAATCCATGTTCAGTAAAATTAATATTTTTGGATCGGTGGATGATATATATTTCACGATGAATTTTGATTGGCATATATATTGCTACTTTCTAATGTTTCTCTGTGAGATATATATATATATATATTCTCTAGATTTTTCCAAATATAAAATATATGTGTCCTATTATACACTCCCTGAATAATTCACTCATGCTCATGTATGTGGTTTTATAATCAAATTTTCATACGATTATTTTCAGAAATATTCATCCACCTGAAATACATATTTGTTTTCTAGTACTGAAAACTCACTTCACTGAATGGTGCAAACAAATCCTTATATTTCTACTGTAACTGACCCAATTTAACATCAATGCAAGTAGATTCCAAAGGGGCATGATGTGTATTTTGACATTCATTTTTATTTAACACTGGTACATTACTATTTCTTCAGTTTTTGTACATCATAGTATATACATTTCATCCACAAGTTCACAAATTTAAAGACATTTGAAACACATTCAATCACTTCCTGCTTCAGTACACATGTATTCCTCCTTGCTTTTGACTGGTTATTTATTGAGACTTCTTTCCAAACACATTATTTTCGATTTCCATAATCAATTTTGAAGCAAAACTCACACACATTTTATGATAAACCACAACCCTAATATTACCATTAGATGTATAACTGGTTGGAATGAATGTATGTATGTCAATATGACATTTCCTGTGTATTTTCAGATATCAATTTATTCCAATTTCTAAAGTTGGAATCTGTTATATTATATATTCACACATGGTACACCTATTTGTGCCCCCAATACTAATTTATATCTCTTCTAAATATTGCTCCCAGAAATGGTGCAAGAAAGACTCATGTCACCTGATCTACATATACATTTTATCACAGTAATATTCTGGCCACAAAATGCAAAGTCACACTTACAATTGTACCAAAGCCTAAATGGAATGTGAGTATGGATTATGAAAATCACCCATGTCCATGTTGCCTAATGCTCTCAAATGTCAATCCTATTGGTGACTACATATTTGTTTCTTCCTAAGATTATGTATTCAACCTCAAGCCTGTTGAAAATGTCTAATCCTATCAATCACTTCATCATTTGCCTGATTTCCTAATGTCTCTAATGATATCTGCTTTCCTACATATTTTCCCCAGTTCATCATTGTGACTGACTCTTCAAATGTGCTGACATTTACATTTTCTGTCTACCTGAAACCCTATTGCTAAGGAAGTTTTTGTCCAAATCCTATACTGACTCTTTTTTCTAATCCTATCAAGTATCTTCCTAATCCTACCAACTATCCTTTTTTGACTGGATGTTCTCTTCAACATTCAATTATCCAAGGTACAAGGTCCTATGCCATTATGTATAGATTTATCTGAGACACATGTGCACAACATAATTCAGAGTAAAGTATCCCAATCAAGGATCCAATGCCCTTTTGGGCTTCAAATCTTACCTAGATTTGTGTTTTCATACATATATTTCACCTCTATATATCCTTATAAATATTGCAGGTTCCCAATACCATTATTCATGCAGCAGAATGATTCCTAACCCAAATCAATCATGTTATTAATCCTAACCATACTTTGTTTCCTCAACCTAACTTTACAGAAAAGCAAGGACAAAGTTGTTCTTATATAGAAATGTAAGAGATCTTCCACCTGCTGAGAACCTCAAAGGTCCATGCAGAAGTGAACCCTGGGGAAGATATAGAAAGCTATGAAGGACCTGAGAGAGCGAAAGTCATCTTTCATGACAAAAAAAAAAAAAAAAAAAAAAAAAAAAAAAACAGGTCAGGATGAAGGGGTGTGTCTGAAGCAGTCTCTCTCTTCTTAATGTAGAGAAGATGGACCAAACCAGGCTTGTGTGGAGAGCTGTTTACGGGTGCCTATGTTTGATATACCATTCTTACTTGTGAAAGTGTCACAGGAAGTAGGGGCAGCCTCCATCTATTGGGACACTTGGAAGCAACTGTTAGGACAAAGATGTTGCCAAGGCAGTGACCTCATTCAGTTCCTGAAGGAAGTGACCTATATAACTTTCTTGGTGATGGAACTCTCTGAACTTGGGATCCAGGAATCCAGGTACCCAGAGTCATTCCCAGTCCCAGTCCCAGTGGCCACACATGTTTGGATTTACCAAGGACAGAATCGGTCTTTCTGTGTAACTACTGATGTGAGGATAGCCAAATTCCAGGAGAGCTCTGGAGAGGGGCCTTTCCTGAGAAAGCAGGTAGTGTCTCACTACTGGCACCTGACAACTTCACAGTGTTGGCCAAGGAGACCAGATGTGACATAGGACAGCCCATTTCGGGGAAACGTAGTATGTCCCATCAGTCAGAGGACACTCCGGATAGTCACAGACCTACTTGGGGGAAGGAGTTGACTTTGTGGGTGTGCGTGTGAGTTTGTGGTTTTGTCTCATGATCTTAGAATATATAGGAAAGTCAGTTTGTTTGATTTGGAGTGGACTGTTTCTAGTAAGTCTTTTGACAATGCGAGTGTTTCTATGTCTGTTTATCCCACTGTGTCCGTGGTTGTAGACATTAGAAAAGAGAATGCATCAATGGATGTGTCCTGTCTAGTAGAAAACTTCACAGCATTCATCCTGCCCAATTTATGAATGGACTGTGGCTTTCCTAATGGATGGGCAACAACTACTATCTTCCTAAGTTCCTGTATGTCTTCTTGAATTCTGGCCACTCTCCAGAATAGGTTCAGGGTTTTGTGTCCACGATATGTACCACCTCCAAGCTCTGTGACATGGCCATGTACTGGATAGCTGAAGGGAATGGGATCATCTCAGAAAACTCAGATATCATTCCAGAAACCCTGCAATGGGCCATTTGCTTATCTATTGTTCTGTTGCCCTGAATGTCAGAAAGGTCTTTGCCTCAGGCCACTCCTTTGTGAAGCCTGAAGGAAACGGTTTTCAAGGGGAATTAATGGGCATCATCTGTTGCTCTTTGCTTAATTGCTTTGGAAAGGAATGTGTCTGCATCAGACTCTTGGCCATGTGTGAGGCTGTTGCATAGATTCTCAGCACCTGATGGATCTAAAGAAAGTTCCCACGTGTGCTTCCAAAACCAAAATGGCCAAAAAAGCAGTCATTGTGGACGAAGTCTCTCGCCTTCCTCTGTAACGTTCCTAACCTCCATCAAGTGAAAATAGGGATCCTTTGTGTCAAATGAGTTCTCAAAACACTGCAGATGATAGCCCATATGTGCTTGGGTTTTCTCATGATTCCAATTCACATAAAGAGTCTATACCCGAGAGTCAGTAGGCCTCAAATTGGAGAAGCAGAGCAGTATTTATGGCAGGCTTATTTGATCACTCCTGGTTCTCAGGAAGGGTATCCAGGCAACCCTGACTTTAGGCAAATTATGGGCAAGGGAGTTTATTTTGTACACTGTCTTGGGCTGAGCCCCTCATGGAAACCTTCAGCCACAGGTTATGATGAGTGTCTATATGGAAGAAGATGAGGGCCTTGTGGGAGTGTTTTGGTTTTAATTGTGGTCATTTGTGTAGTGCTTGGAAGTGATGACAGGGTCTACCTGGGCTTGAACTCTGGTGTGATTCCCCTTAGAGTCTGAGTTCTGGAACTGATCTCAGAGAAATATTGCCATGAACTGTGTTCAGATTTTAGGAGGCCACACATTGGATTTCCCCTTGGAAACTGAGATCAAAAAAGAAGGGTGACTTTCCACAGAGCCTTGGAATCTCAGCTAAGATATCACATGATTTTATTCTGAAAGATGTGGCAGCCATAGTTGACAGTCAGAACACCCATGGACGTCACATTGAAGACCTCAATGGGCCTGGCTTCATGTGACCTTTTGACCACTCTATGGGATTACTTGCCTGTGAGATTTCTACAAAGATTTCATTGAAATGAGTTTCCTCACCATTTAATGGTTCCTGAATGAACTGAAACCCACAATGCCTCCAACTTCATCCATGAAAAATGGCTAAATAAATACAATAAAATTTTTGAAATTCCCTTAACCAGGTGGCACTGGAGAACCTTTGGATGTCTTTTTCTTGATCATGAGTGTACAAGAGAATGCCATGATTGACGGGGTTTCATGAAAATGGTGTAGAACAAAGATGCCAGTAAGTTGGACCCTGCTGAGTAGTGGGCCTATTGCAGTGGTGGGCAGGTGTGTGATAATACATCTGTGGTGTGGCCAGGAGGATTTTCCATTGCCTTCAAAATGGCTTGTGACTGATATGGTGCAGCCAGCAGACCCTTCTTGTTACATGGAGAGGTTTCTGGGCAAAGTTCAGAGTCAGATTTCTATGGACAAATGGGCAAGCTTTGTGAGATAGAAGCCTGGTTGGTGCATTCTCTGTCACCACAAGTGACAGAACTCCCTCCAATACTGGGTCCCAGTTGAACTCGTTGTATTTCATGAAGCAAATACCAAACTCCCAGTGCAGCACCAAGAAACACCACGAAAAGTGGAGGATGACCAAATGGCTTCACAGTTCACACGGGGAGACACTGAGCACCAAGTGGCCACAGTTTACCTATAAATACAAAATTCAGCACTGCTGCCTCATGTTCATTAGAATACAAAAAACCATGTCCTCCAGGTCACGTAGATGCAGACCCAGCTTTTATGGTGTCACTAGAAAGGAAGCTAAATCTCCTTACAACAACATATATTTCAAGTGCCCAACCTCAGAGGAAGTTTCTCAAGAAGTCTTTAGGCCGGCAGAGCTCCACGTCTTTGGAGTGTTTACCTGTTAGACCAGGACGCTAGAAAAGACCACTGACTCAAATTAAAATCAAATAAAATTAAGCTTATTATTTCCACCGGCCGTGCTGCCTCTCCCTCCCAAAATGGTGAAAACAAGACAGCATCCCCAGCTTTCCTACAGCCCAGTTTTATAGCCCAGAAAGTTACACAAAAGGGGGGTTACAGATAACAGAACTCTGATAAACATCACATTAAAGGTAGTTTACAATTTTTTTGCTGTCCCTACATCAGAATTCATGAGGACCATTAGAGCCTCAGAGAGGGTTGTTGTCTGGCCAGAGAAGGCAAATATTTATGATGTGTCACTAAAGTTTCAGAGAGGGCTGCTATCTGGTCAGAGAGCTGGGCATGCGTGAGTTCAAGACGTGGGCAGGCATTCCACGCAGGTTCAGAATTTGAAGTAATTTATGGTAAAGCCAAAATTATCTTTTCATGGCTTTGTGGCATGATGGCTCCCAATTTTAATAAAAGATCAGGTTGGGTCTACAATTTCCCCCTTTTCTCTGTGTCCCTTTCAAATCTTTGATAGATTATGGGAAGAACACTGAGGAAATTTTTATCCCTCAGATAAGAGTCTCCAAAATTTTACAACTCACCCAAAACCGATCTCCCTGATTTTACCTGACTTAATTAATTATTTATATTGATAGTCTATTTATCTTTCTCTCCATTGTTGTAAAAAGAGTGGCATCACTAATTTTTTCTTCTTCTCTCCTGAGACAGGGTGACGTGAGTGGGCTCGTCGTGAGGGACATGAGTTGACTATTAGAAGTCAGTTGAGAGACATGAGTTGCCCTTTAGAAGTCAGTTCGGTTTGAAGTCAGGTTGGGGAAGAACAGGTTGTAAAGTCATCTGTGAATGGATTCTTCTATGAGTGAAACAAAAACCATGAGTACTGAATAAATGTTGCAGCAGCTGGAACATGTCACTGTATAGAAATTCCCTCACCAGTCTTTAATATCCCCAATTATCAGGACTGTCAACTTAATATTTAACTTTAAGTGTTACAGTTGGCCCTCCCAATAAGACACAGTTTAATAATTTAATGTCATCTGATCTTGTAAAAATCCTTTTACTAGTATGACCTCTGCGTCTAATAGAGAAACCTTTAATTCTGTTACTCAGGGCTGGATAATTGTACTAGCAAACACCAAGCCTACCTGTGTAGGTTAGGAATATCTGTAGGTCTTAAACTGAAAACTTCTGCCTGTGGCAGCTCTTCTTGATAGTCTCTTTTTATAAGTATTAGGCATTCCTGTGTGAGAATCCTTCTTTGTAGCCTCCAGTCTTACTTATTTTGGGAGGATAAGATAAAGTGCATACCTTAAAATTTTATTATTATTATTATTATTATTATTATTATTATTATTATTATTATTTAAAATGCCCAGGAGTGGCTGTATTTTGGTCTTAACTGTCTTTGCTAAGTGTTTAAGATGAAGCAGTCAAACTGACTTTTGTTTCTATCTATTGTTAACAGTCAGCTGAGCTTTTGTGGGAATCAATTCTGGGGAAACTTGAGAGGAGATTCTCAGTTCTGCTAGTGCCATTTGCGCTAGGTGGGTCCAGGTCTTGCTTGACCATTTGGCTTCCCTCAGAAGCATCAGGGATGTCTCCTTTCTCTGATGACTCTCCTCTTTGTAACAAATGCACTGATTGGCTTTCTGTTCTCCAGTGGTCTCATTAATCTCCCTGATCAGGAGGTTATGTGGCCCAGAGTTGCAAAGCTCTTTAGAGAAGTCCCCTGTTCCCTGGATTCAGACTGACTCAGAGGGCAAGAGCCAAATATTGGTTTTCTTGGCCCTTTCCATTTAACATTCATTTTAAATCCTAATCTTAAAAATCCAGCAAATAAATTTTAACAGCCTTACATTAAGAGTACTGGGCTTTAATGTCTATAACTTTATAATTACCTTTTTATTAATTGGGATCTGTATTATTCTGTCTGTATTGTAGTTGATGACTTATTATCTTGAATAAACCCATGTTGTGTTCTTATAGCAACGCATTTGTAAAACACTAACAGGGAATCTTTAGATCACTTATAAGAAAATTTCAAACTAAAATTAACAAAAGTAAAAATACTTAGTTCGTGTAATATCTTCCCTGAATTTTTTGGCTGAGTTATACATTATATCCCCTGTTTGAGATCCTAGGAATATTGACAATAAAAAAAAACTTTTTAACATAACTTTAAAGAAATATTATCTGACCTAATCATTTCATAGTCATTCTCACATGTAGTAAGATGGGACACACAGCCTTATCTCAGGAAAGGCAGGGCTCTTTATAAATCTTAACTATTTTAGTTCTAAAGCTGATCTTTATTTTTAAATATCATTTGACAATGTTTAAATAAATTGTTTGAGGTCACATGAACATTAGCTAACACCATATGATATCACATTTAAAACATGAATTAAAGAAAGGCTGAAAGTTTTTAACCTTTACAAAGATTAGGCTCTAATTAACTTAAAAATACATTTAAATTGTTCCCCAATGTAAAAAGTAACATAAAAATTTACATATCTTATTGATAACAGGTAAATAAATCCACAATATATTTTTTACCACACAACTTCAGAGCACCAGCTTGATATAATACTCTTTAAACGTTTCTACCTTACAGACTTCCATACCTGTAAGATATGAAAACATTAATAGCATAACAATTACATTTATGTTTCTACATTAATCAAGTTTGGCTTTTAAAGAAATGGCAGTACAGTGCTCTAAAATAACAGTTTTTATTTAATCAGTTGTTTAATTTTTATGGTTGCTTGCTCTAGAAAACATAAATCTTAATAAACTCAATGTTATGGGTAAACTTATGTTTTAAGAAATTTTTGTCTCATTAACACATGACTGATTTTTACAATCTTATACAGAGTTTACTAAAAAAAAATACAGATCTTAGTAAATCAATCAGATATCTAACAAAAGTACTCATGAATGAGTAATCCCATATCAAATTTACTTTCCTTATTTATCAAAAAGTTAGAGAAATGTATTGAACAGTGTAAACCATTTTTATGTTGAAGGAAAGGTACTAGAGCCAAGGCATATTAGACATTTTGTAGATGTTAATATTTTGTTAGATGTTTGAACACCTAGAAAACTTTGTAAGCTTAAATTTAAAGACATTTGTTTTTATCTCTTTATCCAATTTAAATTGAAACATTGAAATCACGTGAATTAAAGATCTTTGGATCCACTTTTTTAAAATTTGTTTTTACGAGCGCTATTTTTTTATGAGCGCTCCTTATATATGTTAATTTGTGTATCATATATATGATATACGGATATATGTATATATAGACATACAACACATAACAATTTGTGCACACATAATAATAGTAAAGGCCTTGTAGCTTTTCGTAGTTGAAATCTTTATTGCAATGTTTCAAAAAGTCCACAGTTGGTCAAAGATAGAACTGATCAGAAAAACATTAACCTAGGTCTGTATGCTCAAAATCATGAGGTCAAAAAACATAAAGTATCTAAGAAAAAAAATAAGAGTCCTAGAAAAAATGACTTGCCAGTAATTAGTAAATAACATACAATTTACCTTTTTTTCCCTTAGACCTCAAATCACTCTCCTACAAAGCTTGCAGGCTTCTTTCATTTGCATTTCAACATAAGTCATGGCTGAGGTCTGGAAGGAGCAGCAAAAAAACTGCTATTCTGAACAGACATCTCAGGACTAAGGCATTTTAACCATAATTTTCAGGTTCAGATGTTGAAAATTATGATACAAGTTTAAGATACAATTCACAAAATTTTATATCTTTACATCTTGTTTTGTCAACAGACACCATACTATGATTTACTATTTATGTCCAAATTAATGCACTGGTACACACAGTGACATTTTCCCAGGCTACCCAATTCAAAATTGGTGAAAAAAAAAAAAAAAAGACCGTATGATTGGGAAGTTTCTTGCCAACTTGGAAGTAGAGTTCTTCAGTTATCCATCCTAAGTATTTAAGTTCTCTGGCATGAATTATCTGAAATCATAAACTAAACAATTACCTAAACCCGACTTTTTACTCCAAGATTGTGCAATGCTTCAAAAACCCATTCAGTTACCAGATTGTTAAAATAAAACATCATCATTTAGACACACATTCAGCTAAGATCATTCCCCAAAAACAATTTATAATATCAACACATTATTGCAGATGTCTTAAAGGGCCAGAAACTAAGACACAATACAGACAGAAAGGAGGTCCAGACTATGGCTGTCAGACAGAACCCTTTAAACCAGAGCAGATAAGAGAAAAATCTCCTACAGCAGTGGCACCATAGATGTCCCCACAAGGGGACCAGATGTTTTCACAGAAGGGCAACCTGAAATGTAAAATAAAGTGTCTCCATGGTGACTTTACTGCATTTAGTGTCACCTTTTTCTTTTTCTCTTTTTTTAACAAGACAGAGGTGGCATAATCCTTACAGTGCAGGGAAGGAAGGAGGTAATTCCCTGAATCAACAGGGCTTTGGCAGCTGCTGGGAGTCCCTCAGTTTCCCCTTTTACATACAGGATTAGCTCCTCTGATTCAGTTCCACATCAAGCATGCTCTATCTCCTAACATTTCAGTAGATAGCTCTCACAAAGTTCCGGGGCGGAGGGGGGGTACAAGATTTGTAACTTAAAGTTTGGTTCCTGACCTTGAAGCCAATTAATACAAATTTAATAATGAGGACTGGGTTTTGAGAAAAAGAAAAAAGGAGTTTTATTGCTTGGCTAACAAAGGAGAAACACAGGGGACTCTGCCAAAGTTGTGACTCTCTTTATCTGGAGGGACAAGGGGTTTTAAAGGAGTTTCACTTGTTAACCTGGGAGATACTCAGTTCTTAGGTCCCCAGCAGGCATAGCCCTCTGCAATGGGTGTGCTCCAGGCAGCCAGCTAGGGGCTTCTATCATCCTGCTTTACAATGGGGGATAAAGTTCATTGCAGTTCCTTAAAACACAGTCCAAAGGGGTGTCAGGCTTAATCTCTTTATTTCTGATTTTCATGTCCAATATACTTAAGTTTTTACCACCAATATCACACAACAAAACGAACAAAAACAAACAAACAAAAAACCAAAAAATAGAACACAGAACACAAAAAAACAGAAACCCAGCGCCTAAACACAGAAACAGGGCAAGAGTGCAACATCTTGCTAAAGCTCCAGGGTAGGAGCGCATGCGTGCCCGTCGGCACCTCTCTACAGTTCCAGAGGAATTCCCTACAGAACAGAACAGAGGACAGAAAGATTCTCGTTACTGTCCTGGACAGAAGTATATGTGAGCCTCCCCGTGCCACATCTCTGTCATCAGAAGAGATCTCCCTTAACCAGATATCAGATGTTATAAAGGAGCCACTTACCTATGGAGGCGTCCTCCATCAGGTGCTTGCTAATAGTTTTAGTACAGAGGTTCACTGCAGTGCTCCCTGGACTAAAGGCTCTCTTCCAAATATAAAGAAGATGGACCAAATCAGGCCTGTGTGGAGAGCGGTTCCTTGGTGCCTATGGTTGAAATACCATTCTAATTTGTGAAAGTGCTACAGAAAATAGGGTAAGCCTCCTTCTCATGGTACGCTTGAAAGCAACTGTTTGGACAAAGTGGTTGCCAAGGCAGTGACCTCATTCAGTTCCTGAAGGATGTAACCTCACTTCAATCCCTTGGTAATGGAACTCTCTGAACTTGGGATCCAGGAAGCCAGGCACACAGAGTCAGTCTCAGTCCCAGTCCCAGTGTCTCACTTGCTTCGATTTAGCAAGGACAGAGTCAGTCTTTCTTGGTACCTACTGATGTGAGGATGGCCAAATGCCAGGAGTTCTCTGAAGAGGGGCCTTTCCTGAAAAAGTAGGTAGTGGCTCACAGCTGGCTCCTGACCACTTCACAGAGTTGGACAAGGAGACCAGATCTGAGACAGGAAACGCCATATCGGGGGAACATAGTATGGCCCAGCAGTAAGAGGATACTCTGGAGAGTGAGAGACCTACTTGGGGAAGGAGGTGCCTTTGTGGGTGTGGATGTGTGTTTGTGGTTTTGTCTCATGTTCTGAGAATAGGCAGGAAAGTCGGTTTGTTTGGTTTGGAGTGAACTGTTTCTAGTAAGTTGTTTCACAAGGCGAGTGTTTCTATGTCTGTGTATCCCACTGTGTCCGTGCTTGTAGACATTAGAAAAGAGAATGCATCAATGGATGTTTCCTGTCAAGTAGAAAGCTTCCCAGCATTCATCCTGCCCAATTTATGAATACACTAGGGCTTGCCTTATCGATGGGCAACACCTGCTATTTTCCTAAGTTCCTGTTTTCTTCCTGAAATCTAGCCACTCTCCAGAATAGGTTCATGCATTTGCATCCACGATATGTACCACCTCCAAGCACTGTGACATGGACATGTACTGGATAGCTGAAGAGAATGGCAAGCATCTCAGAAAAGTCAGATATCACTGTGACCCAGAAAGTCTCAGTAGAGAAACCCTGCGAAGGGCCTTTTGATTACCTATTGTTCTGTTGCCCTGAATGTCAGGAAGGTCTTTGCCTCAGGCCACGCTTTTGTGAAGCCTGAAGAAAACAGTTTTCAAACGGAAATGAATGGGCATCACCTGTGGTTCTTTGCTTAAATGCATTGTAAAGGGATGTGTCTGAATCAGCCTCTTGGCTCTGTGTGAGCCTGTGGCTTAGATTATCAGCACCTGATGGATCTAAAGAAAGATCCCATGTGTGGATCCAAAATCAAAATGGCCAAAAAATCAGTCATTGTTGATGAAGTCTCTCGCATTCCTCTGTAAGGTTCCTGACCTCAATCAAGTGAGAAAAGGGATCCATTGGGTCAATTGAGTTCTTCAAAGCCTTGCAGATGCTAGCCCATAGGTTCTTGGGTTTTCTTATGAATCCAATTCAAATAAAGAATCTAAACCCCACCGTCAGTAGGCCTCAAATTGAAGAACAGAGCTGTATTAATGGCAGGCATATTTGATCACTCCTGGTTCACAGGAAGGGTGTCCAGGCCACTCTGACTTTTGGCAAATGAGGGGAAAGGGAGATTATTTGGGACACTGTCTTGTGCTGCGCCTCTCATGGAATCCTCCTGCCAGAAGTTATGATGAGTGTCTATTTGGAAGAAGATGAGTGCCATTTGGGAGTGTTTTGGTTTTAATTGTGGTCATTTGTGTGGTGGTTGGTAGAGATAATTGAGTCCATCTTGTCTTGAACTTTGGTGTGATTCCCCTTAGAGACTGTGTTTTGGAACTGACCTCTGAGAAGGTACAAGGTCCTGTGTCATTGTATATCCATATTTCTGGGACATCTCTACGGAACGTAATTCAAAGCTAAGTATACCAATCAAGGGCCAAATGAACTTCTGGGCTTCAAATCTAACCTAGATTTCTGTTTTCATACTTATATTGAAAGGTTAATAAAATAGGTACTTGTCACTTCCTGTTTTTCTGTATGCTTAATAAAACACTGTTGAAATCTTGAGAACTGTTTGCTCTTCTTGTTCCCAGAATGTGCTGCCCCCAACTGCCAAACTGCAGAATGTACTCCATCAACCATTTGCACGCAAACCGCCCACTCGCCCTTACCCATCAATAAACTTCCCTCCCTGCCCTCTCCAAGGAAAATATATAAGCACTTCTTAAGCTCTTCTCAGGGCTCTCTGCTCTGTTCAAGCGAGCTCTGAGCCCTTGCATGCCGGACTCCCAATAAACCCTTTGAGGTTGCATTAGACAGTCTCTTGGTGGTCTCTTTCATCGATGCTCACCCGACCTTTACTTCTGGTGGCCCCAGCGAGATCCGGCAGCTGCAGATGAAAGACCCCCAACGGGATGCTCTGGGGGTAAATAAGGCCCCTCTTTCTGGTTTCAGGATTCAGGTTAGGGTTTGACAAAATGGCTATTGGTAAAGAGCGTGAGCTCTCTCCCACGGTGGCTGACACACATGTCACAGAGCCACAGGCCATGTCCCTGGGGGATGGACTCGGGAAATCAAGGAACCATAGTCTCCTCGACTCAGTGATATTTTCTTTCAGATTCGGAATTGCCAGCCCATCAGGTTTTGCCGGCTACTCAGTCCTGTTCTCAGTATTGGACGTCCATTGCCTGTCTTTATTGTCTTGTCTTGTCTGTGTCATGTGTTGTTGCTTTCACTGTCTGTGTATATTTCATTATGGGACAGAGAACTTCAATGCCTCTGTCCCTGACCCTTAATCACTGGACCAAAGTCTGCTTAAGGGCTCACAATCTTTCTTTTTCATTAAAACACCAGACCTGGCAGATTCTGTGTCTCAGAATAACCCACCTTTGTAGTCGGATGGCCTCTAGAAGGATGTTTCTACTTCGCACTAATTTGAAAAGTCTGAGATATTGTCTTTCAGCCGGGGCCACATAGACATCCAGATCAATAGCCATATATCTTAACTTGTCAGGACCTCTGCAAATCTCCTCCTCCATGGGTGAAGCCTTTCCTTGTCCCTGCACCCACTCCTACTCCTTCCCCTATGATTCTATCTCTCAAACTCTCTGTTCCTCAACCTCCACCCTCTGTTCTCCCTGAGTCTCAAGACTCTACTCGTCCTTATCCTCTGCCCTTGTCCCCCAACCCCCAAAACCCTGTAAGTAATTCCCCTGCTGCTGACTCAGCCTCTCCACCATTCGAGGAAGCCAGAATGGCCCAGCGCCCTCCAGATGACTGTCCCATGACACACACAGCGCCTCCTTCCCTGGAGGAAGCTGGCCCAGCTAAAAAAACTCAGAGAACTCGCCAACGTTTTCACACCTGCCTACTTGGAATGACTGCCAACAACTCCTAGGGACTCTCTTCATGACAGAGGAATGAGAGAAAAACCTCCTGGAAGCTAGAAAAAAATATCCTCGGACCTGATGGGCGACCAACACAACTTCCCAACATAATAAAAGCTGCCTTCCCCTTTAACCAACCCAACTGGGACCCCAACACCTTTGAAGATAGGGAGCATCTGTCCAATTATTGCCAGGCTCTAATTGCGGGTATCCAAGGGGCCGCTAGGTGACCAACTAATTTGGCCATGGTAAGAGAAATTATTTAAAGGCCTGATGAATCTTCCTCTATGTTTCTAGAGAGAATTATGGAGGCATATAAGAGATATACTCCTTTCGATCCTCAGGCAGCAGATCAAAAGGCATCTGTCACGATGGCCTTAATTGTTGAAGCTGCCATGGATATTAAAAAAAAAAAAGTTAAAAGAGAGATTTAGTCAGAGAAGCCGAAAAGTATACTATAAGAGAGAAACAGGGAAAAAGAAAGGGAGCAGAGGGAGGATGAGAGAAGCAAAAGAAAGACTAAGGCATTGACTAAGATCCTGGTCACAACAAGAAAGAGGCCAGAAATTAAGACATAAGGTGACAGGAAGCGATACCTGGGCCCGTGCCACAGGCCACCCTGGCCTCAGATCAATGTGCCTACTGTAAAAAAAAAAGGACACTCGGCCAAAGAGTGCCCTATAAAGAGACAGACATGCCAGCCAGCCATTCTGACTCTGGGGGATGACTAAGAAAGTTGGGGCTCAGATTCTTTCCCCTAGCTCAGGGTAAGATTTGAAGTGTAGGGGACCCCAGTAAACTTTGAAGTGAATACAGGAGCAGTATACTCAGCCCTTAAGGCCCCATTGGGCCGTCTATCAAATAAAAGGTCTGTAGTTCAAAGGGCTAACGGCAGTAAATATCGGGCTTAGATTTCTAAGAGGACCATGGACCTGGGGAAAGGAAAAATCCATCACTCCTTCCTAGTAATCCCAGAATGCCCGCACCCATTGATGGGCAGAGATCTGCTCACCAAGCTCTGGGCCAAAATAACTTTTAACCCTGAAGGCCCCCAAATGAAATTTCTAAATCCTTCAGTAAAAACTCCTATAGTCACGGCTTTCACTATATTAGTAGAAGATGAACGTCCACTCTTCACACCCCCCAAGACTGATCAAACAGGCAAGCTACCCCAGATGCATGGGCAAAAACTGCTGTGTTAGGCCTGGCCGTGAAACAACCTCCAATAACAGTGGATTTAAAAACCTCAGCCTCCCCAATCAATGTCAAATAATATCTTCTAAGCATAAAAAGCTAAAGATGGGATAAGGCCCTATATTCAGAAATATCTGGCCTTAGGGGTCCTAAGGCCCTGTCAATTGGCCTGGAACACTCCCCTGCTATTAGAAGAAAAAGCCAGGAACCAGGGACTATCACCCTGTTAAAGACCTAAAAGAGATCAACAACAGAGTGCAGGACATTTACCCCACGGTACCTAATCTGTTCAATCTGCTTTGCACTCTGAACCCTGAGCAGAAATGGTATACTGTTCTGGACTTAAAACAAGCTTTCTTTTGCTTGCCTCTGCATAAAGATAGTCAGTTGCTGTTTGCTTTTGGGTGGGTAGACCCAGAAACCGGAAAGTCTAGTCAACTAACTTGGACTAGACTCGCAGAGGGGTTCAAAAACTCCCCCACTCTCTTTGATGAAGCCCTTCACAGAGATCTCAACAATTTCAGAACTACACACCCCGAATTCACCCAGCTTCAATATGTGGATCACCTGCTACTGGCATCCAACACCAAGGAAAACTGAACTGGGACCCAAGCACTATTATCCGAGCTTGCTCAACTCGGGTATAGAGCTTCGGCCAAAATTGCCCAATTTGCCAGCAAGAAGTAATCTTCCTCGACTATTTCCTTAGGGGCGGTAAACGATGGCTCACTGAGCCCAGAAAACAAACCATTGAGCAGATACCAAGCCCATCTTACAGCAGACAACTAAGAGTTTCTTGGGATTGCTGGGTTTTGCAGGTTATGGATAAATGGGTTTGAGTCCTTAGCTGCTCCTTTATACCCGCTGCTAAAGGGAGATGCCCAATTCCAATGGACCCCTAAGTACCAGGAAGTTTTAGATAACATCTAAGGACACTGACATTGAACGCCTCAACTTTACTGAGCTCAGCCTGCAATTACAGAAAGCCCTACACTACGTTAAAAATGTACATCAACTCACTCACCTTGGTTCAAAGAAACTGCAGGCATTCCTGTAGGATTAAGAACAGAGTTTTCCACTAACTGACGCACAGCGAAAGGAAATAATTGAACTGGTAACAAAAGCCTGTCGGGTCAGTCAATTGTTTAATGCTTACCCTTCCAAGTTTCTTAGACGAAAGCACCTACGAGGAACCAGACCAGGACAATTCTGGGAAGTGGACATTACTGAAATTAAGCCAGCAAGGTATGGACTTAAATATCTCCTAGTCTTTGTGGATACATTCTCAGGATGGATTGAAGCCTTACACACACACACACACACACACACACACACACACACACACACACAGAAAAAAAAAAAAAAAACGGCGCAAATGGTTCTCAAGAAGATCCTGGAAGATATTTTTCCAAGATACGGTCTGTCTAAGATAATAGGGTCTAATAATGGACTTGTGTTCATGGCCCAGGTAAGTCAGGTGTGGATTAATTGTAAGTTACATTATGCTTATATACCACAGAGCTCAGGAGAGGTAGAAAAAATAAATAGAACCATTAAACAGACCTTAACAAAATTAAGCTTAGAAACCGGCATAAAAGATTGGACTATGCTCCTGCCTTATGCACTGTTTCATGCGAGAAATACTCCCTCAGTTTCTTTGTGTAACCTCACCCCCTATGAAATTCTCTATGATGCCCATCATCCAGTAAGGGACCTAATCCCCAACTCTAAGGCCTAACAATCCCTTCCACACCCCTTGCTTGACAGACTTAAAGCCATTGAAAGAACTCAGTGATAACTGTGGAAACAGCTGGCCACTGCCTACCAACCTGGGGACGAGGGGATTCCACATCAATATCAAGTAAGAGACTTCGTCAACATAAGACAACATCAGGTGTTATCCCTAGAACCCCGCTGGAAAGGAACATACCAGGTGCTACTTATAACACCTACAGGCATAAAAGTAGACAGAATCACTTTTTGGATCCATGCCTCTCATCTCAAGCCTTCGCTGTGTCCAGACTCTGGTTGGAAACTGGAAAAAACTGGTAACCATTTCAAATTGCGTATTCGCTATGTGGACAAGACTATAGACTCTCCCCTTGGCCACCAGTACTCCTAACCCTCATCAGCCTGTTCAGCAGTGAAGGCTGATCTGAAATCCTACTAGAGAAGAAGTATGGTCTATCTCGCATACAGCCCCCTTAGGGACCTGGTGGCTATCTCTCCACCCAGACATTTTTCAGCTTGGTATAGGTCTTTCCTATTGAGATAACCCCAATGAAGAGGATCCCACTAAAGTTCCATTAAATCCCTTCCATACCATAGATAATTGAAACAAACATTATGGATGCACGGAAACGCGAGCCAGATTCAGGTTGGTTAGCCTAGATTACTATATATGCCCGACGGACTATCAAAGCCACAAACAGCCATGGCTGTGTGGGGGGAAAGCCAACTTCTTGTGTAATTCATGGGGATGTGAGCATACCGGGGCTGCCTGGTGGAACCCAAACTCCTCATCAAATTCAGTACACAGCATTGGCCATATAACCAATTAGACAACCAAAAACTATGGTCCCCAGAGGGTTCTCTAGATCCTCAAATTCTGCGTGACATTTTTAACTTCGGCAAGTGCTCAAAAGGGGAAAATTCCCCTATGTGGAATCCTTTTCCCTCCTTCACTCACATCCTGTACTATGCTTCTCCAATAGTTCCTCACCCTCAGCCTTCTGCTCTAGACTCTCTGCTGTCACTCCCACCTCAGCAACCTGATTTCTTCCCTCCAATTACTACATCAAAAACCCAAACCTCTGCCAGTTCTCAGACCATTGCCCCCTTGCTGAGGTAGCAGGTACCGAGGTACCCCTCCACTCACTCACTCCTCTCTTTTTCTGTCTGTGCCTGCACTAGGTCCCACCAAGTCTTCTAAGAAGCTAAACCAAAGCTCAAACCAGCTGAGAAGAGCCCTCAGACCCCTATCCAAGATGTAATAAAAATAGCCTTTAAAGTTGCTTTGTCATCACTGAAAACAGGTTACTAAGAATTTAAAGTCCCTCACAGGCTTTTTGGAATACTCACTCCCATCTTCACCTGTGCTCTACCCGTTCTACTGCTCAAGTTTTGTTCTAGGAAAATCCCAAACCCTTTTCCATTATTCTTTTACATCTCATCTTCCTCATTCTCAGATCCACGGAGCTGCTCTCAGCCTCGCCTTCCCCGTCTTCCCCCTCTGTACCAGGTCCATAGATATGTCTTAAATAACCTTCTCCAGAAGTCTTCACCGAGGCTTACATTAGGTCTTTCAGCAAAAGAGTCCCTCTGAAAGAGTTCAATGTAGATGAACTTCCACTTTTCGTGTTGCCCTGTTCTACTTGGCCACTCGCTGAAAAAATCACCACCCCTAAGCTTGACACCGCCTTACTAGATTTTCACAAAATATGTGAACAAGGCCTCTGGCCTTGAGCTGGGGATTCACAGAGATGGCTAGATTTCTAAGATAAAAAAGTTACCAATTGGGCTTCATGGTGACAGCTGGCAGGGAGAAAAAAAGAGACAAAAAAGCTCTCCCTTTCCAAGGTGTCTTTGAAAAGTTAACTTGCCCAGAACAGAGGAACAAAAACAAAAACAAAAACTGATTTCTGTGAATTTCTACAGACTGTGAACTTCTGAGCCACTTCCCTTACATGTTGGGTACAAATTCTAAAACTACCGAAACTTGGGCTTCAGGGGATTAATTGATTACAACAGAAGCAATGCCCTCTAAATCCGGATGCAACCAAATAAGACTTTTTTCCTGTGTTTGGTGCTATCTTAGGTCCCTTTCCTTGTCCGTCCCTACAACAGTATAATTCTATACACTTTAACATTATTTATGTTTTCATAAAATGGTCAATATATGTGATTAATTATGTAATGATGCAGATGTTTTCCAGAGTTCTCTATCATGACTTAGGTTCATTTAAAGATCAACTAGGGGGCATACAACCCGGTTCCACTGGGAACCTGTATCCCTCACTTTAGCCATCCTATTAGAAATAATAGTTGCTGAAGGGGTGGGCTAGTCCATGAGACACAACAAAGACACAATTAGAAGCAGAAATATGCCAAAGTTTAAAGACATAAAAAACCGACATCACAGCTTTACAGGAATTTTAACCTCTCTCTTTCTGAAGTTGTTTTACAAAGCAGGCGAGTGTTGGACCTCCTCTTTATGAGAGAAAGGTGCCTTTTTGCTTGCATTGAGGGAAGAATGTTGTTTTTATGCCGACAATACTGGAGTTGTAAAAGAATCTATGAGTAAATTAAGAAAACGACTTGAAGAGCGTCAAAGAGAGACAGAGGCCCCAAAAGGGAGCTTTGAGTCTTGGTTCACATAGTGACCTGATTAACTACGCTTTTATCTGCCATGGCCGGTCCATTAAAAATCCTCATATTATTGCTAACGTTAGGACCCTGTTTGCTCAACCGTGTAGTTTCCTTTATAAACCAAATCGAACCTGTTATTAATCCTAACCATACACTGTTCTCTCAATCTAATTTTACAGAAGAGCAGGGACAGAATTGGTATTAAAATACAGAATTATAGAGGATCTTCCACCTGCTGAAAACCTCAAAGGTCCACGCAGAAATGATCCCTGGAGAAGATGTAGGCAAGTACGAAGGACCTGAGAGAGCAAAAGTCTTCCATGGCAAACAACCTGCTCAGGATGAAGGGATGTGTCTGAATCAGCCACTCTCTTCTTAATGTAGAGAAGGTGTACCAAAGCAGGCATGTGTTGAGAGCTGCTCCTGCATGCCTATGGTTGACATACCACTCTGACCTGTGAAAGTGTCACAGGAAGTAGGAGCAGCATCCTTCTCATGGTGACCTTGGAAGCAACTGTTAAGACAAAGTTGTTGCCAAGGCAGTGACCTCATTCAGTTCCAAAAGGAAGTGACCACACCTAACTTCCTTGGTGATGGAACTCTCTGAACTTGGAATCCAGGAAGCCAGGCACCCAGAGCCAGTCCCAGTCCCAGTCCCAGTGGTCAAACTTATTTTGATTTACCAAGGACAGACTCAGTCTTTCTTGGGACCTACTGATGTAAGGATGGCCAAATGCAAGGAAAGCTATGAAGAGGGGCCTTTCCTGAGAAAGCAGGCAGTGGCTCACCGCTGGCTCCTGACAACTTCACAGAGTTGGCCAAAAAGACCAGATCTGAGACAGAACAGGCTATTTCCAGGGAACATAGTAAGGCCCACCAGTCAGAGGACACTCCGGATAGTCACAGACCTACTTGGGGAAAGGAGCTGCCTTTGTTGTGTGGGTGTGAGTTTGTGGTTTTGTCTCATGTTCTGAGAATAGGTATGAAAGGCAGTTTGTTTTGTTTGGAGTGAACTGTTTCTTGTAAGTCGTTTGACAAGGCGAGAATTTCTATGTCTGTGTATCCCACTGTGTCCGTTGTTGTAGACATTAGAAAAGAGAATGCATCAATGAATATGTCCTGTCTAGTAGAAAGCTTCACAGCATTCATCCTGCCCTATTTATGAATGGACTGCAGCTTGCCTTATTGATGTGCAACACCTGCTATCTTCCTTAGTTCCTGTTTTATTCCTGAATTCTGGCCACTCTCCAGAATAGGTTCATGGTTTTCTGTTTAAGATATGTACAACCTCGAAGCTCTGTGACATGACCATGTACTGAAGGGAATGGTGAGCATCTCAGAAAACTCAGATATCAGTGTGACCAGGAAAGTCTCAGTGGAGAAACCCTACTTGGGGCCTTTTGTTTACCTATTCTTCTGTTGCCCTGAATGTCAGGAAGGTCTTTTCCTCAGTCCACCACTTTTTGAAGCCTGAAGAAAACAGTTTTCAAATGGAAATGAATGGGCATTACCTGTGGCTCTTTGCTTAATTGCTTTGGAAAGGATGTGTCTGAATCAGCCTATTTACCCTGTGTGAGGCTGTGACTTAGGTTCTCAGCTCCTGATGGATCTAAAGAAAGATCCCATGTTTACATCCAAAACCAAAATGGCCAAAAGAGCAGTCCTTGTGGATGAAGTCTCTCGCCTTCCTCTGTAACTTTCCTGACCTCCATCAAGTCAGATTAGGGATCCTTTGGGTCAAATGAGTTCTTCAAATCCCTGCAGAGGCTAGCCCATATTTGCTTGGGTTTTCTCAAGACTCCAATTCACATAAAGAATCCAAACCCCACAGTCATTTGGCCTCAAATTGAAGAAGCGGAGCAGTATTAACGGGAGGCCTACTTAATCTCTCCTGGTTCACAAAAGGGTGTCCAGGCCACCCTGAATTTAGGCAAATTAGGTGTAAGAGAGCTTATTTTGGACACGGTCTTGGGGTGTGCCCCTCATGGAAAACTCCAGCCATAGGTTATTGTGAGTGTCTATATGGAAGAAGATGAGCGCCACGTTGGAGTGTTTTGGTTTAAATTGTGGTCATTTGGGTGGCGGTTGGAAGAGATGACTTGGTCCACATGTTCTTGAACTCTGGTGTGATTCCCTTAGAGTCTGAGTTCTGGAACTGACCTCAGAGAAGTATTGCCATAAATAGTGTTGAGATTTTAGGAAGCCAGGCATGAGCGTTGCCCTTGGAAACTGAGTTCTAGGCCCAGGGTGGCTTTCCACAGAGCACTGAACCTCTCAGCCAGGATACCACAAATTTTATTCTGAAAGATTTGGCACCCATAGTTGAGAGTCAAAACTCATATGGACCTCACATTGTAGACCTAAATGGGCATAACATCATATGATCTTTTGGCCACTCTTTGGGAAGCCTTACCTGTGAGTGTTCTCCAGAGATTTCATTGAAATGAGCTTCCTAACCATTTAATGGTTCCTGAAAGAATTGAAACTCACAGTGCCTCCAACTTCATCCTTGAAAAATGGCTAGATAAATACCATGAAATTTTTGAATTTCCCATCACCAGGTGGCACTGGAAAACCTTTTGATGTCCTGTTGCTGATCATGAATATACCAGACAGTGCCTTGATTGACTGGGTTTCATGTAAATGGTGTAGAACAGAGATGCCAGTAAGTTGGACTCTGTTGAGTAGTAGGTTAGAGCAGTGGTGGGCAGGTATGTGATAAAACATCTGTGGTGGGGCCATGTGTATCTTCCATTGGTTTCAAATGCCTTGTGACTGACATGGTGCAGCCAGCAGAACCTTCCATGTAAAGGCAAGTTGTTATTTGGAGAGGTTTCAGGACATTGTTCAGAATCAGGGTGCTATGGTCAAGGGGGCAAGATATGTAGGATAGGATCCTAGTTCTTGGATCCTCCTGCAAAACCTGACCAACCATACATGACAGAACTTCCTCTTGCACTGTGACCCAGTTGAACTCTTTGTATTTCGTGAAGCAAATACCAAACACCCAGTGCAGCAGGAAGAAACACCACGAAAATGGAAGATGACCATATGGCTTCACAGTGCACACTGGCACACATTTATTCCCCAGTGGCCACAGTTTACCTAAAAAGAGAATTCAGCACTGCTGCCTCATGTACATTGGAAAATAAGAAACCATGTCCTCCAGGTCTCATAGATCCAGACCAAGCTTTTATGGTCTCCCTAGAAAGGAAGCTAAAGCTCCTGACAACAACATATTTTTCAAGTGCCCAAACTCACAGGCAGTTTCTCTAGAAATCTCTAGGCCAGCAGACCTCCATGTTTGTGGAGTTTTTACCCTGTCCCATACTTTTGGAAACTACTCTACCACTTCAAAGGTTGTGAGCTCCTGAGCATATTGCATTCCACAAATTTATTCACAGATTTTCTAAATCTTCTCCTCTAATTGTGTCTTACTTGGGGTGAAGGAATTGTCAAGGCATTGTTCTGGATGAGAGTGGGAATAATTTTGTGTAGCACATATTTACATACACATTGGATTCATTGTTCAATTTTCCATTCGAAATGCTGAATCTTTGACACTAACCCATACCCTACTAGACTCTGACTACTAATTCTAATATGATGGAGAAAAGTAACCCAAACAGAATAGAAATACTAGCACTTCAGAGGAGGCATGGTGGATAGTTGGTTTGCCTTTTGCATGATATAGGGTAGGAGTTATAAATCTTGTCAATTTTTTGTTGAAATAGTTCTGCATGTGTTTTTAAAGTTAACACATATGTGAATTCCTGTCTCCATTTTTCTGTAGCCTATTCAGCACATGTATTTTTATATGCACATATAGAATCCTACCTGGTATCACACGTATATTCTTGAGAGGTGGCTAACTTGGCAGATACAAAGTGTGAGAAGAGATCACTCCTCATTAATGCTTTTGGAACTGAAAATTCAGACTATGAGTGAGCTTCTTAGTTGAAAAACATTATACATAAATCCATGTTCATTAAAATTAATATTTTGGATCTGTGGATGATATATATTTCACAATGAATTTTAATTGGCATATATATTGCTACTATTTAATGTCTCTGTGTGTGTTTTGTGTGTGTGTGTATATATATATATATATATATATATATATATATATATATATACTCTCTAGATTTTTCAAAATATAAAATATATGTGTCCTATTATACACTCCCTAAATTCATTCTTGTTCATGTATGTGGTTTTATATTAAACTTTTCATAAGATTATTTTAAAAATATTCATCCACCTGAAATACATATTTGTTTTCTAGTACTAAAAAGTTACTTCAATGAATGGTGCAAACAAATCCTTATATTTTTACAGTAGCTGACCCACTTTAACATCAATGCAAGTAGATTCCTATGGAACATGATGTGTATTTTGACGTTCATTTTTATTAAACACTGGTACATTACTATTTCTGCAGTTTTTATACATTATAGAATATACATTTCATCCACAAGTTCACAAATTTAAAGAAATTTGTAACATATTCAATCACTTCCTGCTTCAGAACATATGTATTCCTCCTTGTTTTTGAGTGGTCATTTCATGAGATTTCTTTCCAAACACATTATTTTCGATTTCCATAATCAAATTTGAAGCAAAATTCACACACTCTTGGTGATAAACCACAACCGTAATATTAGCATTAGATGTATTACTGGTTGGAATGAATGTATGTATATCAATATATGATTCCTGTGTATTTTCAGATATCAATTCAATCCATTATTTAAAGTTGGAACAAGTTATATTATTTATTCGCAGTATGGTCTATTCATGCATTATCTCTATATTCATACATACATGGTACACCTATATGTACCCCCAATACTAATTTATACCCCTTCAAAATGTTGCTCCAAGAAATGGTGCAAGAAATACTCATGTCACCTGATCTACATATACGTTTTATCACAGTAATATTCTGGCCACAAAATGCAAAGTCACACTTACGATTGTACCAAAGCCTAAATGGAATGTGAGTATGGATTATGAAAATAACCCATGTCCAGGTTGCCTAATGCTCTCAAATGTCAATCCTATTGGTGACTTCATATTTGTTACTTCCTAAGATTATATATTCAATCTCAAGCCTGTTGAAAATGTCTTTTGCTATCACTCACTTTATACTTTGCCTGATTTCCTAATGTCTCTATTGATATCTGCTTTCCTACATATTTTCCCCAGTTAATCACTGTGACTGACTCTTCACATATGCTGACATTTACATTTTCTGTCTACCTGAAAACCTATTGCTAAAGAACTATTTGTCCAAATGCTATACTCACACTTTTTTATAATCCTACCAACTATCTTCCTAATCCTACCGACTCTCCCTCTTTGAATGGTTGTTCTCCTCAACATTCAATCATCCAAGGTATCAGATCTTATGCCATTGTGTATAGATTTATCTGAGACATCTGTGCAGAACATAATTAAAAGCTAAGTATCCCAATCAAGGACCCAATGCCCTTCTGGGCTTCAAATGTTACCGAGATTTCTGTTTTCATTCATATATTTCACCTATATAATCTTATAAATATTGCAGGTTCCCAATACCATTATTCATCCAGCAGAATGATCCTAACCCAAATCAAACATGTTATTAACTGTAACCAAACACTGTTCCCTCAATCTAACTTTACAGAAGAGCAGGGACAGAGTTGGTCTTACAATACAGGAATGTAGGAGATCTTCAACTTCCGGAGAACTTCAAAGGTCCATGCAGAAATGATCCCTAAAGAAGATGTAGGCAGCTATGATGGACCTGAGAGTGCGAAAGTCATCTTTCATGACAAAAAAAAAAACAAACAGGTCAGGATGAAGGGGTGTGTCTGAAGCAGTCTCTCTCTTGTTAATGTAGAGAAGATGGACCAAACCAGGCTTGTGTGGAGAGCTGTTCCCGGGTGCCTATGGTTGATATTCCATTCTAACTTGTGAAAGTGTCATAGGAAGTAGGGGCAGGATCCATCTCATGGACCCTTGGAAGCAACTGTTAGGACAAAGTGGTTGCCAAGGCAGTGACCTCATTCAGTTCTAGACGAAGTGACCCATGTCACTTTCTTGTTGATGGAACACTCTGAACTTGGAATCCAGGAAGCCAGGCACCCTGAAGCAGTCCAAGTCTAAGTCCCAGTGGTCTCAAATTTTTGGATTTAAGAAGGATAGAGTAAGTCTTTCTTGGCAACTACTAAATTGAAGATGGACAAATGCCAGGAAAGCTCTGAATAGGGGCTTTACCTGAGAAAACAGGCAGTGGCTCACCGCTGGCTCCTGATAACTTTACAGTTTTGGCCAAGAAGACCAGATCTGACATAGGACAGCCCATTTCGGGGAAACATAGTATGGCCCACCAGTCAGAGGACGCTCCGGATAGTCACAGACCTATTTGGGGAAAGAAGGTGCCTTTGTGGGTGTGTGTGTGTGTGTTTGTGTGTTTGTGATTTTTGTCTCAAGTTTTGAGAAAATGTAGGAAAGTCGGTTTGTTTGGTTTGGAGTGGACTGTTTCTAGTAAGTCCTTTGAGAAGGTGAGTGTTTCTATGTCTGGGTATCCCACTGTATTTGTGGTTGTAGACAATAGAAAAGAGAATGCATCAATAGATGTGTCCTGTCTAGTAGAATTCTTCGCAGAATTCATCCTGTCCAATTTATGAATGGACTGCAGGTTACCTTATGGATGGGCAACACCTATTACCTTCCTACATTCCTGATATCTTCCTGAATCTGGTCACTCTCCCATAGGCTCATGGTTTTGTGTTCAAGATATGTATCTCCTCCACAATCTGGGACATGGCCATGTACTGGATAGCTGAAGAGAATGGTGAATATCTCAGAAAACTCAGATATCAGTGTGACCAGGAAAGTCTCAGTGGAGAAAATCTGCTTTGGTATTTTGCTTACCTATTGTTCTGTTGCCCTGAATGAAAGGAAGGACTTTGCCGAAAGCCACACATTTCCAAAGCCTGAAAAAAACAGTTTTCAAATGGAAATAAATGGGCATCACCTGTGGCCCCTGGCTTAATTGCTTTGCAAAGGGATATGTCTGAATCAGCCTCTTAGTGCAGTGTGAGATTATCGCTTAGATTCTCAGCACCTGATGGATCTAAAGAAAGATCCCATGTGTGCATCCAAATCCAAAATGGCCAAAAGAGAAGTCATTGTGATGAAGTCTCTTGCCTTGCTCTGTAAGGTTCCTGATCTCCATCAAGTGATAACAGGGATCTTTGGGTCAACTGAGTTCTTCAAGCCATGCAGAGGCTAGCCCATTGGTGCTTGGGTTTTCTCATGACTGCAAATCACATAAAGAAACTATACCCGACAGTCTGTATGCCTCAAATTGGAAAAGCAGAACAGTATTAATGGCAGACCTCTTTGATCAGTCCTGGTTCACAGGAACGTTGTCCAGGAAACACTGACTTTAGACAAATGAAGGGCAAGGGAACTTATTTTGACTTTGTCTTGGGCTGTGTGCCTCATAAAAACTTCCAGCCAAGGTTATGATGAGTGTCTATATGGAAGAAAATGAGGGCCATGTGGGAGTGTTTTGGTTTTAATTCTGGTCATTGGTGTGGCGGTTGGAAGAGATGACTGGGTCAACTGGGCTTGAACTCTGGTGTGTTTCCACTTAGAGACTGAGATCTGAAACTGATCTCAGAGAAGAATTGCCATGAATTGTGTTGGGATTTTAGGAGGCCACACATGAGAGTCGCCCTTGGAACCTGAGATCTAGGACCAGGGTGGCTTTCCACAAAGAACTGGGAATCTCAGCCTGGATATCACATGATTTTATTCTGAAAAACTTGG
Source organism: Callospermophilus lateralis (assembly GCF_048772815.1). Taxonomy (NCBI): domain Eukaryota; kingdom Metazoa; phylum Chordata; class Mammalia; order Rodentia; family Sciuridae; genus Callospermophilus; species Callospermophilus lateralis. The sequence continues at coordinate 174,137 of NW_027512472.1, read as the reverse complement.
CAGCCATAGTTGAGAGTCAAAAGACATAGGACCTCACATTGTAGATCTCAATGGTCCTGGCTTCAAGTGACCTTTTGTCCACTCTTTGGAAAGCCTTGCCTGTGAGAGTTCTCTAGAATTTTCTTTGAAATGAACTTTCTCAACATTTAATGGTTCCTGAATAATTGTGCATCCAAAGTCATCCTTGAAAAATGGCTAGATAAATACCACGAAATTTTTGAATTTTCCATGACCAGGTGGAACTGCAGAAACTTTCGATGTCCTGTTGCTTACCATGAGTGTACCAGACAGTGCCTTGATTGACAGGGTTTCATGAAAATTGTTTAGAACAGAGATGCCAGTATTTTGGAGCCTGCTGAGTAGTGGGCCTAGAGCAGTGGTGGACAGGTGTGTGATAAAACATCATGGTGGGGCCATTTGGATCTGCCATTGGCTTCCAAATGGCTTGTAACTGACAGAGTGCAGACATCAGACCCTTATATGTAAAGGCATCTTGTTATATGGCGTAGTTTCAGGGCAATGTTCAGAATCAGGTTGCTATGGACAAGGGGGCAATCTTTGAGAGATAGAAGCCTGGTTGGTGAATTTTCTTGCAGACCCTGACCCACCACACGTGACAGAAATACCTCAAGCACTGTTTCCCAGTTGAACTCCTTGTATTTTGTGAAGCATGAACCAAACTCCAAGTGCAGCAGCAAGAAACACCACGAAAAGTGGAGGATGACCAAATTGTTTCACAGTCCACACAGGGAGACACAGTTTACCTACAAAGAGAGAATTGAGCACTGCTGCCTCGTGTTCATTGGAAAATAGGAAACGATGTCCTCCAGGTCACATAGATGAAGACCCAGCTTTGAGGGTCTCACTACAAAGGAAGCTTAACTCCTGACAACAACCTATATTTCAGTGCCCAACTTCACTGGCAGTTTCTCAAAAAGTTTTAGGCAAGCAGAGCTTCATGTTTGTGGAGTGTGTACCCTGTCCTTACTTTTGGAAACTCCTATACCACCTCCAAGTTTGTGCACTCCTGAGCATTTTCGATTCCAGAAATGTAATCACAGATTTTGTAACTCTTCTACTCTAATTGTGTCTTCCTTGGGGCGAAGGTAATGACAAGGCATTGTTCTGGATGAGAGTTGGAAGATTAATTTTCCTTTTTTCCATTTGAAATTCTGAATCCCTGACACTAACCCATATTCTACTAGACTTTGACTACTAATCCTAACATGATGGAAGAAAGTAACCCAAACAGTACATAAATACTTGCAGTTCAGAGTTGGACTTGCCTTTTGCATGATAAAGGGTAGGTGTTATAAATCTATTCAATATTTAATTGAAATAGTTCTCAATGTGTTTTAAAGTTAACAAATATGTGAATTACGGTCTCCCATTCTCTGGAGCCTATTCAGCACATGTATTTTTATATGCACAAATAGAATCCTACAAGGTATCACACGTACATCCTTGTAAGATATATGACTTAGCAGATACAAACTGTGAGAAGTGATCACTCCTCCTAAACGCTGTTGGAACTGAAAATTCAACCTATGGGTGAGCTTCCCAGTGGAACAACATTATACATAAACCCATGTTCACTAAAATGAATGTTTTTGCATCTTTATGATATATATTTCATGATGAATTTTGATTGGCATATATATCGCTACTTTTTAATGTCTGTGTTTGTGTGTGTGTGTGTGTGTGTGTATATATATATATATATATATATATATATATATATATATATATATATACTCTCCATATTTTTAAAAATATGAAATATATGTGTCTTATATACACTCCCTAAATTCATTCATGTTCATGTATGTGGATTAATAATCAACTTTTCACAAGATTATTCTTAGAAATATTCATCCACCCGAAATACATATTTGTTTCCTAGTACTGAAAACTAACTTCAGTAAAAGGTGCATACAAATCCTAATATGTGTACATTAACTGACCCAGTTTAACATTAATGCATGTAGGTTCCTATGGGACATGATGTGTATTTTGACGTTAATTTTTATTCCACACTGGTACATTACTATTTCATCAGTTTATGCACATCATAGTATATATATTTTATTCACTAGTTAGCAAATTTATAGGCATTTGTTTCACTTTCAATCACTTCCTGCTCCAGAACACATGTATTCCTCTATGTCTCTTGACTGGTCTATTCATGAGACTTTTTTCCAAATATATTATTTTCTATTTCCATAATCAATTTTGAACCAAAACTCACACACCCTTCATGATAAACCGTAACCCTAAGATGATCGTTAGATATATAACTGGTTGGAATGAATGATTGCATATCAATATAAAATTTCTTATAAATTTTCAGATATTTATTCAATTCATTATTTAAAGTGGATCCAGTTATATTATTTATTCACAGTATGGTCTATTCATGCATTATGTCTATATTCATAGAAACAGGGTACACCTATTTGTACCCCCATACTAATTTGTAAGTCTTCAAAATATTGTTCCCAGAATTGGTGGAAGAAATACGATTGTCACCTGATCTACATACACATTTTATTACAGAAATATTCTGGACACAAAAAGCATAGGTCACACTTACAATTGTACCAAAGCGTAAATGGAAAGTGAGCATGGATTACTAAAAACATCCATGTCCAGGTTGCCTAATGCTCTCAAATATCAATTCTATTTTTGACTACATATTTGTTTCTTCCTAAGATTATATATTCAACTTCAAACCTGTTGAAAATGTCTAACCCTAACACACAATTTATACTTTGCTTGATTTCCTAATGTCTCTATTGATATCTGATTTCCTATATTTTTCCCCAGTTCATCATTGTGACTGACTCTTCACATGTGCTTACATTTACATACACTCTCTACAGTAAATTCTATTGCTAAAGAACTTTTGGTCCAAATCCTATACTCTCTCTTTTTTCTAAACCTACCAACTACCTTCCTAATCCTGCCGACTATCGGTTTTTGACTGGATGTTCTCTTCAACATTCAATATCCAAGGTACAATGTACGATGCCAGTGTATATTGATTTATCTGAGACATCTGTGCTGCACATTACTCAAAGCTAAGTATCCCACTCAAGTCCCCAATGTCCTTCTGGGCTTCAAATCTTACCTAGATTTCTGCTTTCATACTTATGTTTCACATATATACTCTTGTAAACATCGCATTTTGCCAATACCATTATTCATCCCGCAGAATTATTTGTAACCCAAATTGAACAAGTTATTAACCCTAACTATACACTGTTCCCTCAGTATAACTTACTTAAGAGCAGGGACAGTGTGGGTCTTACAATATAGGAATGTAGATGATCTTCCACCTGCTGAGAATATCAAAGATCCATGGAGAAATGATCCTTGCAGAAGACATAGGCAGCTATGTAGGACCTGAGAGAGCAATAGTCATCTTCCATGGCAAACAACCTGGTCAGGATTAATTGATGGTCTGAATCAGCCTCTCTCTTCTTAATAAAGAGAAGATGGACTGAACCAGGCCTCTGTGGAGAGCTGTTCCCTGGTGCCTCTGGTTGATATACCATTCTAACTTCTGAATGTGTCACAGGATGTTGGAGCAGCCTCCATCTCATGGGAACCCTGGAAGCAACTGTTAGCACAAAGTGGTTACCAAGGCAGTGAGCATATTCTGTTCCTGAAAGAAGTGACCTCACTTCACTTCCTTGGTGATGGAATTCTCTGAACCTGGGATCCAGGAAGGAAGGCACGCAGAGCCAGTCCCACTCCCAGTTCCAGTGGGCTAACTTGTTTGCTTTTCCCAAAGACATAGTCAGACTTTCTTGGTACCCACTGATGTGAGGATGGCCAAATGCCAGCAGAGCTCTGAAGAGGGGCCTTTCCTGAGTAAGCAGGTAGTGGCTCACCGTTGGCTCCTGACAACTTCACAGAGTTGGCCAAGGAGACCAGATCTGAAACAGGACAGGCCATTTTGGGGGAACATAATATGGCCCACCAGTCAGAAGACACTCCGGATAGTCACAGACCTATTTGGGGGAAGGAAGTGCCTTTGCCATTGTAGGTGTGAGTTTGTGGTTTTTTCTCATGTTCTGAGAATAGGTAGGAAAGGTGGTTTGTTTGGTTTGGAGTGGACTGTTTCTAGTAAGTCGTTTGACATGGTGAGTGTTTCTAAGTCTGTGTATCCCACTGTATCCGTGGTTGTAGACATTAGAAAAGAGAATGCATCAATGGATGTGTTGTCTCTAGTTGAAAGCTTCCCCGCATTCATACTGCCCAATTAATGAATGGACTGCAGCTTGCCTTATGGATGGGCAACATCTATTATCTTCTAAAGTTCCTGTTTTCTTCGTGAATTCTGGCCACTCTCCAGAATAGACTCATGGTTTTGTTTCCCAAATATGTAACACCACAAGGTTCTGTGACATGGTCATGTACTGGATAGCTGAAGGGAATGGGAGCATCTAAGAAAACTCAGATTTCAGTGTGACCAGTAAAGTCTCAGTGGAGAAACCCTTCTTTGGGCCATTTGCTTACTTCTATTTCTATTACCCTGAATGTCAGGAAGGTCTTTGCCTCAGGCCACCCCTTTGTGTAGCCTGAAGAAAACTGTTTTCATATGGAAATGTATGGACATCACCAGTGGCTCTTTGCTTAATTGATTTGGATTGGGATGTGTCTGAATCAGCCTCTTGTCCTTGTATGAGGTTGTGGCTTAGATTCTCAGCACCTGATGGATCTAAAGAAAGATCCCATGTGTTTCCAAAACTAAAATGGCCAAAAGAGCAGTCATTGTGGGTGAATATTTTTGCCCTCTTGTTTTAGGTTCCTGACCTCCATCAAGTGAGAATAGGGATCCTTTGGGTCAAATGAGTTCTTGAAATCCCTGCAGAGGCTAGCCCATATTTGCTTGGGTTTTCTCATGACTCCAAATCACATAAAGAATCTATACCCTACAGCCAGTAGGCCTCAAATTGGAGAAGTGGAACACTTTAACAGCAGGAATATTTGATCATTCCTGGTTCACAGGAAGAATGTCCAGGCCATCATGATTTTAGGCAAATGAGGGGCAAGTGAGCTTATTCGGACACTACCTTGGGCTCATAGAAACCTCCAGCTAGAGGTTATGATGAGTGTCTACATGGAAGAAGATGATGGCCCTGTGGTAGTGTTTTGATTTTAATTGTGGTCATTTTTTGGGGGATGGAAGGGATGATGGGGCCACCTGGGCTTGAACTCTGGTGTGATTCCCCTTAGAGACTGAGTTCTGAAACTGACCTCAGAGAAGTATTGCCATGAATTGTGTTGGGATTTTAGGAGGCCACGCATGAGACTCACTCTTGGAAACTGAGATCTAGGCCCAGGGTGGTTTCCACAGAGGCCTGAGAATCTCAGCCAGGATATCACATGATTTTATTCTGAAAGACTTAGCAGCCATATTTGAGAGTCAAAACACACATGGACCTCACATTGTAGATGTCAATTGGCCTGGCTTTAGGAGACCTTTTGGCAACTGTTTGAGAAGCATTGACTGTGAGAGTTCTCCAGAGCTTTCATTGAAATGAACTTTCTCAACTCTTAATGGTTCCTGAATGAATTGAAACCCACAGTGCCTCTAACTTCACCCTTGAAAAATTGCTAGATAAATACCATGAAATTTTTGAAATTCCCATGACCAGGTGGCACTGCAGAAACTTTTGATGTCCTGTTGCTGATCATGTGTATACCAGACAGTGCCTTGTTTTTGACTGGGTTTCATTAAAATGGTGTAGAACAAGAGAAGCCAGTAATTTGGAGCCTGCTGAGTAGGGGGGCTAGAGCAGTGGTGGGCAGGTGTGTGATAAAACATCATGTTGGGGCCATGTGAATCTGCCATTGGCTTCCAAATTTTTTGTGACTGATATAGTGCAGACATCAGACCCTTATATGTAAAGGCATCTTGTTAAATGGAGAGTTTTCAGGGCAATATTCAGAATCAGGTTGCTATGGTTATTGGTGCAAGCTATGTGGGATAGAAGCCTGGTTGGTGCATTCTCCTGCAGACCCTGACCCACCACACGTGACAGAACTCCCTCCAGCACTGTATCCCAGATGAACTTTTTATGTTTTGTGAAGCAAATACCAAATTCCCAGTGCAGAAGCAAGAAATACCACGAAAAGTGGAGGATGACCAAATGTCTTCACAGTCCCCACCGGGAGACACTTAACTTCCAATGGACACAGTTTAGCTACAAAGAGAGAATTGAGCACTGCTGCCTCATGTTCATTGGAATATAAGAAACCATGTCTTTCGGTCACATAGATGCAGACCCAGCTTTGATGGTCTCACTACAAAGTAAGCTAAAGCTCATGACAACAACATATATTTCAAGTGCCCAACCTCAGAAGCCGTTTCCCAAGAATTCTTAGGCCAGCAGAGTTCCTTGTTTGTGGAGTGTTTACCCTGTCCTTTACTTTTGGAAACTCCTCTACCACCTCCAAGGTTGTGAACTCCCGAGCATATTCCATTCCATATTTGTATTCATAGATTTTCACACTTTTCTACTCTAATTGTGTTTTACTTGGGGCGTAGGTAATGTCAAGGCATTGTTCTGGATGTGAGTGGGAAGATTTTTGTGTAGCACATATTTACATACACATTGGATTCATTTTTCAATTTCCATTTGAAATACTGAATCCCTGACACTATAACCCATACCCTACTAGTCTCTGACTAATAATCCTAATATGATGGTGAAAAATAAGCCAAAAAGAGAAGAAACACAAGCAGTTCAAAGGACGCATGGTGTATAGTTGGAATTGCCTTTTGCATTATATAATGTAGGAGTTATAAGTCTAGTCAATTTTTTGTTGAAATAGTTCTACATGTGTTTTTAAAATTAGCAAATATGTGAATCCCTATCTCCCTTTCTCTGTAGCCTATTCAGCACATATATGTTTATATGCACATATAGAATTCTACCTGATATCACTCGTATACACTTGTGAGGTGGCTGAATTGGTAGATGCAAATTGAGAGAAGAGATCACTCCTCCTAAACGCTGTTGGAACTGAAAATTCAACCTATGGGTGAGCTTCCTAGTTGAAAAACATTATACATGAATCCATGTTCAGTAAAATGAATATTTTTCGATCTGTGGATTATATACATTTCATGATGAATTTCTATTGGCATATATATTGCTACTTTTTTTTTCTTTTATTGGTTGCTCAAAACATTACAAAGCTCTTGACATATCATATTTCATACATTAGATTCAAGTGGGTTATGAACTCCCATTTTTACTCCAAATACAGATTGCAGAATCACATTAGTTACACATCCATATTTTTACATAATGCCCTATTAGTTACTGTTGTATTCTGCTACCTTTCCTATACTCTACTATCCCCACTCCCCTATCTTCCCATCTTCTCTCTCTACCATACCTACTCTAAATCATTTCTCTCCTTGTTTATTTTCCCACAACCTCTTATATGTAATTTTGTGTAACAATAAGTGTCTCTCTCCATTACCATGCAATTTCCCTCTTCTCTCCCTTTCCCTCCCACCTCATGTTTCTGCTTAATGTTAATCTTTTCTTCATGCTCTTCCTCCCTGCTCTGTTCTTAGGTGCTCTCATTATATCAAACAAGACATTTGGCATTTGTTTTTTAGGGATTGGCTAGCTTCACTAACCATAATCTGCTCAGTGCCATGCATTTCCCTGCAAATTCCAAGATTTGGTCATTTTTTAGTGCTGCGTAATTCTCCATAGTATATAAAAGTCACATTTTTTTATCCATTCATCTATTGAAGGGCATCTGGGTTGGTTCCACAGTGTAGCAATTGTGAATTGTGCTGCTATGAAAATCGATGTGGCAGTATCCCTGTAGTACGCTCTTTTAAGGTCTTCAGGGAATAGTCCGAGAAGGGCAATAGCTGGATCAAATGGTGCTTCCATTCCCAGATTTCCCAGGAATCTCCATACTGCTTTCCAAATTGGCCGCACCAGTTTTCAGTCCCACCAGCAATGTACAAGAGTACCCTTTTCCCCACATCCTCGCCAGCACTTGTTGTTGTTTGACTTCATTATGGCTGCCAATCTCACTGGATTGAGATGGTATTTTAGGGTGGTTTTTATTTGCATTTCTCTTACTGCTAGAAATGGAGAGCATTTTTTCATGTACTTGTTAATTGATTCTATGTCCTCCTCTGAGAAGTTTCTGTTCAGGTCCTTGGCCCATTGGGTTATTGGTTATCTTATTGTCTAATTTTCTGAGTTCTTTGTATACTTTGTATACTCTGGATATTAGGGCTCCATGTGAAGGGTGAGGACTAAAAATTTGTTCCCATGATGTAGGCTCCATATTTACCTCTCTTATTGTTTCTCTCTTTAAGAAAAAAAAATCAGTTTAAGTAAGTCCCATTTGTTGATTCTTATTATTAACACTTATTCTATGGGTGTCCTATTAAGGAATTTGGAGCCTGACCACACAATATGTAGATAGGAGCCAACTTTTTATTCTATCAGACGCAGAGACTCTGATTTGAATCTAGCTCCTTGATCCACATTGAGTTAATTTTGTGCATGGCGAGAGGAGGGGATTCAGTTTCATTTTGTTGCATATGGATTTCCAGATTACCCAACTCTATTTGATGAAGATGCTATCCTTCCTCCATTGCAGGCCATTAGCTCCTTTATCAAATATAAGACAGTTGTAGATTTTTGGATTAGTCTCTGTGTCCTCCATTCTCTACCATTGGTCCACCCGCCTGTTTTGGTACCAGTACCATGCTGTTTTTGTTATGAATGCTCTGTAATATAGTTTGAAATCTGGTATCACTATACTGCCTGATTCACACTTTCTGCTTAGAATTGCTTTTGCTATTCTGGGTCTTTTATTTTTCCATTTGAATTTCATGATTGCTTTATCTATTTCTACAAAAAAAAATCCTTTGGGATTTTGATTGGCATTGTATTAAACCTATAGAGAACTTTTGGTAATATAGCAATTTTGATGATGTTAGTTCTGCCTATCCATGAACAGGGTATATTTTTCCATCTTCTAAGATCTTATTCTATTTCTCTTTTTAGGGTTCTGTAGTTTGCATTATATAAATCTTTCACCTCTTTTGTTAGGTTGATTCCCAAGTATTTAATTATTTTGAGGAAATTGGGAATGCAGTGTTTTGACTCATTTTTGTTTCAGAAGTTTTGTCGCTGATATACAGAAATGCCTTTGATTTATGCATGTTGATTTTATATCCTGCCACATTGCTGCATTCATTTATTAGTTCTAGTAGTTTTTTCTGTAGACCCTTTTGGGTCTTCTATGTATAGAATCATGTCATCTACAAATAGTGATAATTTAAGTTCTTCTTTTCCTATTTTTATGCTTTTAATGTCTTTCATCTCTCTAATTGCTCTGGCCAGTTTTTCGAGAACTATATTGAATAGAAGTGGTGATAGAGGATATCTCTGCCTTGTTCCAGATTTTAAAGTGAATGCCTTCAATTTTTCTCCATTCAGAATGATGCTAGCCTGAGGCTTAACATAGTTATCTTTTACAATGTCGAGGTAAGTTCCTGTTATCCCTAGTTTTTAAAATGTTTTGAACATAAAGGAATGCTCTACTTTGTTGAATGGTTTTTCTGCATCTATCAAGATGATCATATGGTTCTTATCTTTAAGTCTATTGATGTTGTGAATAACATTTATTGATTTCCATATATTGAAGCCTCCTTGCATCCCAGGGATGAATTCAAGTTGATCATGGTGCACAATTTTTTTGATGTGCCTTTGTATCCAATTCGCCAGAATTTTAATGAGGATTTTTGCATCTAGGTTCATCAGAGATATTGGTCTGTAGTTTTCTTTCTTTGAGGTGTCTTTGTCTGGTTTCAGAATCTGGGTGATGTTGGCCTCATAGAATGAATTTGGCAGAGCTTCCAGTTTTTCTATTTCCTGAATAACTTGAAAAGTATTGGTATTAATTCTTCTTTAAAGGTTTTGTAAAACTCTGCTGTATACCCATCCGTTCCTGGGCTTTTCTTGGTTGGTAGTCTTTTGATTGCTTCTTCTACTTCATCCATTGATATTGGTCAGTTTAAATTGTGTGTTTCCTCCTGACTCAGTCTGGGCAAATCATATGACTTAAGAAATTTATCGATGTCTTCACTATTTTCTATTTTATTGGAATACAGAATTTCAAAATAATTTCTAATTTTCTTCTGTATTTATGTAGCATCTGTTGTGATATTGCCTTTTTCATCCCGTATGTTAGTAATTTGAGTTCTCTCTCTTCTTCTCTTCGTTAGCATGGCTAAGGGTCTGTCGATCTTATTTATCTTTTTGAAGAAGCACCTTTTAGTTTTGTTAATTTTTTCAATAGTTTCTTTTGTTTCAATTTCGCTATGATTTTAATTATTTCTTTCCTTCTGCTACATTTTCTGTTGTTTTGCTCTTCTTCTTCTAGGGCTTTGAGATGAAGTGTGAGCTCATTTGTTTGTTTGTTTGTTTTTCTATTTTGAGGAATGACCTCCAGGCGATGAATTTACCTCTTAAAACTTCTTTTCATTGTGTCCTATAGAATCTGATATGTTGTGTCTGTATTTTCATTTATCTCTAAGAATTTTTTGATTTCCTCCTTTATGTCTTCTGTAACCCATTGATCATTCAGTAACATATTCTTCATTTTGCATGTGATGTATGATTTTTTCTTCCTTCTTTATCATTGGTTTCCAGGTTCATTCCATTATGATCACAAAAAATTCATGGTATTATCTCCACCCCTTTATATTTACTGAGGGTTGCCCTATGGCATAACATATGGTCTATTTTTGAGAAGGATTCATGTGCTGGTGAGAAAAAAGTATATCCACTTGATGATGGTTGATATATTCTATATATGTCAGTTAAGTATAGGGTATTGATTGTGATATTGAGTTCTATAGTTTCTTTATTCAACTTTTGTTTGGAGGATCTGTCCAATGGTGAGAGAAGTGAGTTGAAGTCACCCATAATTATTGTATTGTGGTCTATTTGATTCTTGAACTTGAGGATAAATTGTTTTATGAATGTCGCAGCACCATTATTTGCTGCGTGAATATTGATAATTGTTATGTCTTGTCGGTGAATGGTTTCTTTTAACAGTATATAAAGTCCTTCCTTATCCCTTTGATTAAATTAGTCTTGAGGTCGATTTTATTCGATACGAGGATGGCCACCCCTGCTTGCTTTCGAGGACCGTGTGCATGGTATAAATTTTCCCAATCTTTCACCTTCAGCCTGTGTATGTCTTTTCCATTCAGATGTGTCCCTTGGAGGCAACATATTGTTGGATTTTTTTTTTTTTATTTCAAGTTACAAGCCAATGTCACTTTATTCGAGAGTTTAAGCCATTATCATTTAGAGTTACTATTGATATATGGTTTGTACTGCCACCCATGTTTTTATATATATATTTTTTAATTAGTTTGATTCTCCATGATTTGCTTTTCCTCTTCCCTCTGTCATTACTGAGGCACTTCTCACTGATGGTTTTTGTTGTTGATTTTCATTTCTTCCTCGTGTAGTGTTTTGCTCAAGATGCTTTGCAATGCTGGTTATCTGGCTGAAATTCTTTTAGCTTTTGTTTATCATGAAATATTTTTATCTCATTGTCTTATCTTAAGCTTAATTTTGCTGGATACATAATTCTTGGTTGGCATCCATTGTCTTTCAGTGTTTGAAGTACGTTGTTCCAGGATCTTCTCACTTCCAGCGTCTATGATGAAAAATCCATTGTTAAACTTTTTGGTTTACCCCTGATTGTAATGATTGTAATCTGCCTCCTTTCTCTGGTAGCTTTTAATATTTTCTCTTTGTTCTGTATATTGGATATCTTTATAACAATGTGTCTTGGCATTGGTCTACTGTGATTTTGTGTGCTCGGTGTCCTGTAAGCATCTACAATTTGTTTATCCGTTTCCATTTTTATTTCTGGAAAGTTTTCTGTAATTATTTCATTCACCAGGTTTCTCATTCCCTTGGTTTTAATCTCTGTACCTTCCTCTATCCATATGACTCATTAGTTTGTTTTTTTTATGTTATCCCACATCTCTTGAATGTTTTCTCATAATTTTTTACAGCATTTCTTTGTTGGCTAGACTTTTTTCAAGATGATATATTTTGTCTTCATTATCTGACATTCTGTCTTCTACTTGCTCTACTCTGTTAGTGATACTCTCAATTGAGTTTTTAATTTGGTTTATCATTTCCTTGATTTCTAGAATTATTGTTTGATTTTTCTAATAATCTCTATCTCCTGATAAAGATGCTTAATTTCTCATTTTATCTGTTTATGTAATTCATTTTCAATGCGTTTTATCACTGTTTGTTTTTGCTGTCTCGTATCCTCTTTAAGGTTCCATTCCATCTGTCTAAGGTATTACTTGAGTTCTTTATATGACCATTTTTCTGATGACTCTAGGTGCTCTTGAATATTTAGGCTGTCCTTCATTGTTCGTAATCCTTTTCTTCTTTGTTTTTATATGCTGCTCATGTTACTTCTTCTTCTGTTTGACTACTGAGTTACTGCTTACTCTTATAAATTTATTTGATGCTTGGGAGGAAAGATATTAGAAGGGAAGGGAGAAGTCACTAAAGAGAATGAGAGTAGGCAGGTAGAATTCAAGGAAGGGGGAATAAGAAAAATGAAAAGAAATGAAAAGACAAAAGAAAAAAATAGAAAATAAAGAAAGAAAGTTTTAAGTAATGATGATGATTAAAAAATTGAAAATTAAAATTTAAAATAATAATAATAATAATAAAATAAAAAAATTAAAAAATAAAAACATTTAAAAAGTTAAAGAACAACAATAACAAAAATGAAAATGAAAGAAAAAAAAACAAATAAAAAAATAATAATAATACATGCAGTCCTAGAGTTCAAATAACTTCTCTTCCAGTAGGTGGAACTGTGCTCACTGGGCCAAGCTTCTCCTCTCAAAAAGTGAGAACCAATCACTGTGCAGCAGCTCTTCCTCCCAGACTGGGCGGGTCTCCAATTCTGAGTGCCTAGGGCTTTCTCTTGTGCTTCCTCAAGCCAGGCCCCACTCACCTGTGATGCTCACCACAATACTGGTTACAAACCAGGCCTCTGCTCCTGGTAGCCCTGTTTCCATGAACGCCTGGGCACACTCTCCTTGTTTGCCTTCCTCAGACAATAAGTTTGTAGAGCTTGGGGCTGAGAACCTCCAGCGAATTTGCTTGCCCTTCAGGAGCCATGGCCCCGGTAGGTGGTGTAAGAGACCTCAATTGTCAGCACTGGTGGGAGCGGTAGCAGGGAATTCCACGCCGCGAGTCCCGAGCCAATCTTGATTCCCTAGGTCTGGGTATCGCGCTCCTTGGAGAGCTGGGAGGGGCCATTACGGCAGAGGTGGGAAGGGCCCTTGAGGTTTCCCTGCGTTGTTGAGAGATATGGCAATGGGATTACACACTTGTCGCGCTGGTTTCAATGAAGTTATCTCCTCCGCCTGTGACGTCAGTTCTCTGCCATGGTGGTATCCCATTCAAATGGTGACCGTTCGTTCCCTTTGCTGGGTGACCAATGCAACAGGTGGGTCCTGACTATCTCTCCCAAGCCCCATTTCAATCCTGTGGCCACTGCCTATGAAGGCTCAGTTGGCTTTTAACTCTCAATTCAGAAAGCCCGACCAGTTATTTCAGCGGGAATGTTAGTGCTGAGTCACAAAAACCAGACGAATCTAAGCTTGAATGCAGCCAATCCGGGCTTTGTGTGTGTTCTGAGGGGCCCAGACTGTTCACCCCAGATTCACAACAGGTCAATATTGCCTAGTGATTCTGAGCAAACAGCATTTAGACAGTTTACGACTCCCTATGCCCGCGCAGCTGAAGAGATCAGAGACTTGATTTCTCCATGCCTGCCTTCATAATGGATCTCCTGTATTGCTACTTTTTAATATCTGTGCTTTTGCGTGTGTGTGTATATATATATGTATATGTATATATATATATATATATATATATATATATATATATATATATATATATATACTCTTTAGATTTTTCAAAATATGAAATATATGTGTCTTATTATGCACTCCCTAAATTCATTCATATTCATATCTGTGGATTTATAATCAACTTTCCACAAGATTATTTTCAGAAATAATCATCCACCTGAAATACATATTGTTTCCTAGTACTGAAAACGAAATTCAGTGAATGGTGCATACAAACCCTAATATTTCTACAGTTACTTAGCCAGTTTAAAATCAATGCAAGTTGATTTCTAGGGGACATGATGTGTATTTTGACTTTCATTTTTATTCAACACTTGTACGTTACTATGTCTTCAGTTTATGCAAATCGTGCGATATATATTTCTGTCACAAATTAGAAAATTTATAGGCATTTGTTTCACGATCAATCACTTCCTGATTCAGAACACATGTATCCCTCCATGTTTCTTGACTGGTCTTTTCATGAGACTTCTTTCCAAACACATTATGTTTGTTTAACATCATCACGTATAAAGCAAAACTCAAACACCATTCTTCATAAACCATAATCCTAATATTACCATTAGATATATAACTGGTTGGAATGAATGATTGTATATCAATATAAGATTTCTTATATATTTTCACATACCAATTCAATCCATTATTTAAAGTGGAATCAGTTTCGTTATTTATTCATAGTATGGTCTATTCATGCATTATCTCTATATTAATAGACACAGGGTACACCTCTTTGTACCCCTAATACTAATGTATACGTCTTCAAAATATTGCCCCCAAAAATGGTGAAAGAAATACTCATGTCACCTGATCTACATATACATTTTATCACAGTAATATTCTGAACAAAAAAAAAACATAAAAATGTAACACTTATGATTGTACAAAAGCCTAAAAGGAAAGTGAACGTGGATAACTAATAACATCCATGTCCAGGTTGCCTAATGCTCTCAAATGTCATTCCCATTCGTGACGACATATTTGTTTTTTCCTATGATTATGTATTCAAACTCAACCCTGTTGAAAATGTCTAATCCTATGACTCACTTTATACTTTTCCTGATTTCGTAATGTCTCTATTGACACCTGCTTTCCTACACATTTTCCCCAGTTCATCATTGTGACTAACTCTTCACATGTGCTGACATTTACATTCACTCTCCCAATGAAAGCCTATTGCTAAAGAAGCTTTTTATTCCAAATCATATACTCACTCTTCTTCCTAAACCTACTGACTATCTTCCTAATCCTACTGACTATTCCTTTTTGACTGGATGTTCTCTTCTACATTCAGTCATCCAAGGTACAAGGTAATATGCCACTGTATTTCGATTTAACTGAGACAATTGTACAGAACATAATTCAACACTAAGTATCCAAATCAAGGGCTCAATGCCCTTCTGGGCTTCAAATCCTTCTTAGATTCCCGTTTTCATACATATATTTCACCTATATATTCTTATAAATATCGCAGGTTCCCAATCTCTTTATTCATCCTGCAGAATGATTCCTAACCCAAATCGAACATATTATTAACCCTAACCATACACTAACTTTGCAGGAGAGCAGGAACAGTGTGTGTATTAAACTACAGGAATCTAGGGGATGTTCACCTGCTGAGAAACTCAAATGTTCATGCAGAAGTGATCCCTGGTGAAGATGAAGGCAGCTATGAATTACCTCAGAAAGCAAAAGTCATCTTCCATGGCAATCATCCTGGTCAGGATGAAGGGTTGTGTCTGAATCAATCTCTCTCTTCTTAATGTATAGAACATGGACCAAACCAGTCCTGTGTGGAAGCTGTTCCCGGGTGCTTACGGTTGATATAACATTCTAACTAGAGAAAGTGTCCCATGAAAATCAGGGCAGCCTCCACCTCATAGTATTTTGGAAGCAACTGTTAGGACAAAGTGGTTGCCAAGGCAGTGACATAATTCAGATCCTGAAGGAAGTAATCTCACCTCACTTCCTTGGTGATGGAACTCTCTGAACTTGAAATCCAGGAATCCAGGCACCCAGAGACAGTCTCTGTCCTAGTCCCAGTGGTCTGACATGTTTGGATTTACCAAGGACAGAGTCAGTCTTTCTTGGTACCTACAGATGTGAGGAAGGCCAAATGCCAGGAAACCTCTGAAGAGGGGCTTTTCCTGAGAAGGCAGGTAGTGCCTCACCGCTGGCTCTTGAGAACTTCACAGAGTTGGCCAAGCAGACATGATCTGAGACAGGAGAGGTCATTTTGGAGGAACATAGTATGGCTCACTAGTCAGAGGATACTCCGGGGAGTCACAGACCTACTAGGGGGAAGGAGGTGCGTTTGTGGGTGTGGGTGTGAGTTTGTGGTTTTGTCTCATGTTCTGAGGATAGGTAGGAAAGGCGGTTTGTTTGGTATGGAGTGGAATATTTGTATTAAGTCCTTTGACAAGGCGAGTGTTCCTATGTGTGTGTGTATCCCACTGAGTCCATTGTTGTAGACATTAGAAAAGACAATGCATCAATGGATGTGTTCTGTCTAGTAGAAAGCTTCCCAGAATTCATCCTGCCCAATTCATGAGTGGACTCTGGCTTGCCTTATGGATGGGCAACACCTACAAGCTTCCTAATTTCCTGTTTTCTCTCTCAATTCTGGCGACTCTCCAGAATAGTATCATGGTTTTGTGTCCAAGATTTGTACCGCCTCCAAGATCTGTGACATTGTTATGTACTGGAAGCTGAAGAAAATGGCTAGCATCTCAGAAATCTCAGATATCTGTTGACCAGGAAAGTCTCAGTGGAGAAACCCTGCTTTGGTCCTTCTGCTTACCTATTGTTCTGTTGAATGTCAGGAAGTTTTTTGCCTCAAGCCACCACTTTGTGAAGCCTGAAGAAAAGAGTTTTCAAATGGAAATGAAAGGGCATCACCTGTGGCTCTTTGCTTAATTGCTTAGGATTGGGATATGTCTGAATCAGCCTGTTGGCCCTGTGTGAGGCTGTGGCTTAGATTCTCAGCACCTGATGGATCTAAAGATAGATCCCATGCGTGCATCCAAAACCAAAATGGCAAAAAGATCAGATATTGTTGATGAACTCTCTTGCCTTCCTCTGGTAGGTTCCTGATATTCATCAAGTGAGAATAGGGATCCTTTGGGTCAAATGAGTTCTTCAAAGCCCTGCAGAGGCTAGGCCATAGGTGCTTGATTTTTATGACTCCAATTCACTTAAAGAATCTAAACCCCAAAGCTAGAAGGCCTCAAGTTGGAGAAGCCAAGCAATATTAAAGGCAGGCCTATTTGATCACTACTGGTTCACAGGAAGAGAGTCCAGGCCACCCTGACTTTAGGCAAATGAGGGGCAGGGAGCTTATTTTAGACACTGTCGTGGGCTGCGTCCCTTATGGAAACCTCCAGCCAGAGGATATGATGAGTGTCTATGTGGAAGAAGATGAGGGCCATGTGAGAGTGCTTGGTTTTAATTGTGGACATATGTCTGGCGGTTGGAAGAGATCACTGGGTCCACCTAGGCTTGCACTCTGGTGTGATTCCCCTTAGAGACTGAGTTCTTTTACTGATCTCAGAGAATTATTGCCAGGAATTGTGTTGGAATTTTAGATGGCCATGCATGAGAGTTGTCCTTGGAAAGTGACATCTAGGCCCAAGGTGACTTTCCACAGAGCACAGGGAATCTCAGCCAGGATATCACATGATATTATTCTTAAAGACTTGGCAGCCATATTTGAGAGTCAAAACACACATGGAACATACATTGTAGACCTCAATGGGCCTGGCTTAATCTGACTTTTGGGCACTTTTGGAAGCCTTGCCTGTAAGAATTCTCCAGAGTTTTCATGAAATGAGCTTCCTCACCATTTAATGGTTTCTGAGTGAATTGAAATCCACAGTGCCTCCAACTTCATCCTTGAAAATTGGCTAGATCAATACCATGAAATTTTTGAAATTCCCATCACCGGGTAGCTCTGGAGAACATTTGAATGTCCTGTTGCTGATCATGAGTATACAAGACAGTGCCTTGATTGACTGGGTTTTATGAAAATGGTGTTTAACAGAGATGCCAGTAAGTTGGATCCTGCTGAGTAGTTGTACTAGAGTAGTGGATGGCAGGTGTGTAATAAAACATCTGTGGTGGGGGCATGTGAATCTGCCATTGGCTTCCAAATGGATTGTGACTGACATTTTGCAGCCAGTAGACCCTTATATGTAAAAGCATATTGTTATATGGAGAGGTTTTAGGGCAATGTTCAGAATCAGGTTGCTATGGAAAATGGGGCAAGCTATGTGGGATAGAAGCCTGGTTGGTGCATTCTCCTGACGAACCTGACCCACCACACTTGACAGAACTCACTTCAGCACTGTGTCCCAGTTGAACTCCTTGTATTTCATGAAGCAAATACCAAACTCCCAGTGCAGCAGCAAGAAATACCACGAATAGTGGAGGATGACCAAATGGAATTACAGTCCACAAGGGGAGACATTTAGACCCCAGTGGCCACAGGTTACCTACAAATAGAAAATTCAGCACTGCTGCCTCATGTTCATTGGAAAATAAGAATCCATGTCATCCAGATCACATAGATGAAGACTCAGCTATGATGGTCTCACAACAAATGAAACTAATGCTCCTGACAACAGCATATATTTCATTGCCCAACCTCAGAGGCAGTTTCTCCAGATGTTAGGCTGGCAGAACTTCATGTTTGTGGAGTTTTTACCCTGTCCCTTACTTTTGGAAACTCCTCTACCACCTGCAAATTTGTGAACTCCTGAGCATTTTTCATTACACATATGTATTCACAGATTTTCTAACTCTTCTCCTCTAATTGTGTCTTATGTGGGGCGAAGGTAATGTCAAGGCATTGTGCTGAATGAGAGTGGGAATTTTTTGTGTAGCACATATTTGCATACACATTGGATACATTTTCCAATTTTCCATTCAAAATACTGAATCCCTGACACTAACACATACCCTACTAGACTTTGACTTCTAATCCTAATATGGTGGAGAAAAATAACCCAAACAGAATAGAAATACAAGAGGTTCACAGGAGGCATGGTGTATAGTTGGACTTGCCTTTCGTATGATAAATGGTAGGTGTTATAAATCTAGCGAATTTTAATTGAAATAGTTCTCCATGTGTTTTAAAAGTTAACAAATATGTGAATAACTGTCTCCCTTTCTCTGTAGCCTATTCATCACATGTATTTTCATATGCACATTTAGAATTCTACCTGGTATCACTCGTACATTTTGTGAGGTGGCTGGCTTGGCAGCTGCAAATTGTGAGAAGAGATCACTCCTACTAAACGCTGTTGGAACTGAAAATACAACATATGAGTGAGCTTCTTAGTTGAACAACATAAATCCATGTTCATTAAAATGAATATTTTTGGATCTGTGGATGATATATTATTTCATGTGAATTTCGATTGGCATACATAATGCTACTTTTTAATGTCTGTGAGTGTATATATATATATATATATATATATATATATATATATATATATATATATATATATCCACTCTCCAGATTTTTCAAAATATGAAGTATATTTTTCTTATTATACACTCCCTAAATTCATTCATATTCATGTATGTGCATTTATAATCATGTTTTCACAAGAATATTCTCAGAAATATTCATCCACCTGAAATACATATTTGTTTCTTAGTACTGAAAACTAACTTCGGGGGATCATATGATGGTGGTGAAGGGAGTGCATCACCCCCATGTACCGCGTCACTGTGCGGGAGAATGACGAGTTATAACGGCTAAAATATATCTTGTTAGAAATTTCCAGCAAAATTGGGGTGCTCCAAAACCTAGTGGACATATTTCCATCTCACGAGGATCAGCTACGCGAGCTCAAACACGAGTGATTTGTCTGCATGGAGCGTCATGCTGCTTATTCAGGAAATCGGTCTGTGGCTAGAGTCTGCGGCGCGCACTGGGAAACGAAGAGATAGCAATGCAAATATACAGCAGTGTGGATTCTGTGGGCTCCTGCCAGGTATGCAATCACTGTGCTAAGTGCTGAATTCTTTGTTTGAGATGGGTAAGGATGCGGTCCAATTCGGTTCTCCACACCGGTCAGACCACAGAGGAAGCCAGCAGCCACTATCTTGGAGAGCTGATGTCACCATCCCTGTTTTTGACTGATCGAAGCTCATTCAGCTATAGAACAGGTAATTTCAGGAAGCCATTCACCTTTGTGTTGCAGACAAATTACTCAGGCTATTTCAGAAAATTGAAAAAGAGGGAGATCTTCCAAATTCATTCTACGAGGCCAATATCACCCTGATTCCTACACCAGATAGACACTTCAAAGAAAGAAGACTAAAGACCGTTATCTCTAATGAACCTAAATGCAAAAATCTTAAATTAAATTCTGGCAAATCAGATACAAAAACATATCAAAAAAATGTGCACCATGATCAAGTAGGGTTCATCCCTGGGATGCAAGGAGGGTTCAATATACGAAAATCAATAAGTGTTATTCACCACATCAATAGACTTAAAAATAAAAACCATATTATCATCTAGATAGATGCAGAAAAAGCATTCGACAAAGTACAGCATCCGTTTATGTTCAAAACTCTCGAAAAACTAGGAATAACAGGAACATTCCTCAATATTGTAAAAACAATCTATGCTAAACCGCAGGCTAGCGTCATTCTGAATGGAGAAAAATTGAAGACATTCCCTCTAAAATCTGGAACAAGACAGGGATGCCTGCTCTCACCACTTTTGTTCAATATAGTTATCAAAAGACTGGCCAGAGCAATTAGACAGATGAAAGAAATTAAAGGCATATAAATAGGAAAAGAATAACTTAAATTATCACTATTGCAGATGACATGATTCTATACCTAGCAGACCCAAAAGGTTCTACAAAGAAACTAATAGAGATAATAAATGAATTCAGCAAAGTGGCAGGATATAAAATCAACACGCATAAATCAAAGGCATTCCTGTATATCAGTGACAAATCCTCTGAAATGGAAATGAGGACAACCACTCCATTCACAATATCCTAAAAAAAAAAAAATGGGAATCAACCTAACAAAAGAGGTGAAAGTCTTATACAATGAAAACTACAGAACCCTAAAGAGAGAAATAGAAGATCTTAGAAGATGTAAAAATATACCCTGTTCATGGATAGGCAGAACTAACATCATCAAAATGGCGATATTACCAAAAGTTCTCTATAGGTTTAATCCAATGCCAATCAAAATCCCAAAGGCATTTCTTGTAGAAATAGAGAAAGCAATCATGAAATTCATATGAAAAAATAAAAGACCCAGAATTGCAAAACAATGCTAAGCAGGAAGTGTGAATCAGGCGGTATAGCGATACCAGACTTCAAACTATACTACAGAGCAATAGTAACAAAAATAGCATGGTACTGGTACCAAAACAGGCAGGTGGACCAATGGTACAGAATAGAGGACACAGAAACCAATCAACAAAACTACAACTATCTTATATTTGATAAAGGAGCTAAAAGCATGCAATGGAGGAAGGATAGCATCTTCAACAAATGGTGTTGGTAAAACTGAAAATCCATATATAACAAAATGAAACTGAATCCCTTTTTCTCACCATGCACAAAAGTTAACTCAAAATGAATCAAGGACCTTGATATCAAATCAGAGACACACTGTCTGATAGAAGAAAAATTTGGTTACGATGTACATACTGTGGGGTTGGGCTCCAAATTCCTCAATAGGACACCTATAGTACAAGAGTTAATAACTAGAATCAACAAATGGGACTTACTCAACTAAAAAAGTTTTTTCTCAGCAAAAGAAACAATAAGAGGTAAATAGGGAGCCTACATACTGGAAAGAAATCTTTACTACTCACACTTCAGATAGAGTCCTAATATCCAGAGTATACAAAGAACTCAAAAAATTAGACAATAAGATAACAAATAACCCAATCAACAAATGGGCCAAGGACCTCAACAGACACTTCTCAGATGAGGACATACAATCAATCAACAAGTACATGAAAAAATGCTCACCATCTCCAGCAGTCAGAGAAATGCAAATCAAAACCACCCTAAGATACCATCTCACTCCAGTAAGATTAGCAGCCATTATGAAGTCAAACAACAAGAAGTGCTGGCAAGGATGTGGGAAAAGAGGTACACTTGTACATTGCTGGTGGGACTGCAAATTGGTGCAGCCAATTTGGAAAGCAGTATGGAGATTTCTTGGAAAGCTTGGAATGGAACCACCATTTGACCCAGCTATTGCCCTTCTTGGTCTATTCACTAAAGACCTAAAAAGAGCATGCTACAGGGACACTGCTACATCGATGTTCATAGCAGCACAATTCACAACAGCAAGACTGTGGAACCAACTTAGATGCCCTTCAATAGAAAAATGGATAAAAGAAATGTGGCATTTATACACAATGGATTATTACTTTGCATTGAAAAATAAAAAATCATAGAATTTGCAGGGAAATGGATTGCATTAGACTAGATTATGCTAAGTGAAGCTACACAATTCCTATAAAACAAATGCCAAATGTCATCTTTGATATAAGGAGAGTAACTAAGAACAGATAGGATGAAGAGCATGACAAGATGATTAACATTAAACAGGGATGAGAGGAGGAAGGGAGGGAGAAGGGAAATTGCATGGAATTGGAAGGAGACCCTCTGGGTTATACAAAATTACATACAAGAGGAATTGAGGGGAAAGGGAAAAATAATACAAGGGGGAGAAATTTATTACAGTAGAGGGAGTAGAGAGAGAAGTGGGGAGGAGCGGGGAGGCCAGGGGGAATAGTAGAGGATACGAAAGGCAGCAGAATACAACAGACACTAGTATGGCAATATGTGAATCAATGGATGTGTAACTGATGTGATTCTGCAATCTGTATACAGGGTAAAAATGGGAGTTCATAACCCACTTGAATCAAAGTGTAAAATATGATATATCAAGAACTATGTAATGTTTTGAACAACCATAAATAAAAATAAAAAAAAACTCTCTTTGGTGAATAATGCATGCAATTCTAATATTTCTACAGTAACTGACCCAGTTTAACATCAATGCAAGTAGATTCCTATTGGACATGATGTGTATTTTGACGTTCACTTTTATTCAACACTGGTACATTACTATTTCATCAGTTTATGCACATAACAGGATATATATTTCATTCACAATTTAGAAAATTTATAGGCACTTGTTTCACTTTCAATCACTTCCTGCTTCAGAACACATGAATTCCTCCATATTTCTTGATTGGTCTTTTTATGAGACTTTTTTCCAAACATATTATTTTCGATTTCCATAATCACTTTTGAAACAAAACTCACACACACTTCATGATAAACAATAACCCTAAGATTACCATTAGATATATAACTGGTTGGAGTGAATGATTGTATGTCAATATATGATTTCCTATATATTTTCAGATATCAATTCAATCCATTATTTAAAGTGGAACCAGTTATAATATTTATTCACAGTATGGTCTATTCATGCATTATCTCTATATTCAAAGACACAGGGTACACCACTTTGTACCCCCAATACTAATTTATATGTCTTCAAATATTGCTCCCAGTAATGGTGGAAGAAATACTCATGTCATATGATCTACATACACATTTGATCACAATATTTTTCTGGGCACAAAATGCAAAGATCACACTTATGATTGTACCAAATCCTAAATGGAAAGTGAACATGGATTACTAAAACGATAAATGTCCAGGTTGCCTAATGCTTTCAAATGTCATTCCTATTGGTGACGACATATTTGTTTCTTCCTAAGATTATGTATTCAATCTCAACCCTATTGAAAATGTCTAATCCTATCACTCACTGTATAATTGCCTCATTTCATAATGTCTGTATTGATATTTTCCTTTTTACATATTTTCCCCAGTTCATCATGTGACTGACTCTTCACATGTGCTGAAATTTACATTCACTCTATAACAAAAACCCTATTGCTACAGAACTTTTGCCCCAAATCCTATACTCACTCTATTTCCTAAAGATACTGACTACCTTCCTAATCCCACCGACTATCTCAATTTGAGTGGATGTTCTCTTCTAAAATCAATCATCCAAGGTGTAAGGTCCTATGCCATTGATTATCGATTTATCTGAGACATCTGTGCAGAACGTAATTATAAGCTAAGTATCCCAATCAAGGGCCTAATGCCCATCTGGGCTTCAAATCTTACCTAGATTTCTGTTTCCATACTTATATTTCACCTCTATAATCTTATAAATATCGCAGGTTCCCAATACTATTAATAATCCTTCGCAATGATTCGTAACCCAAATCGAACATGTTATTAACCCTAACCATACACTCTTACCTTAATCTAACTTTGCAGAAGAGCAGGGACAGAGTTCGTCTTACAATACAGGAATGTAGGGTATCTTCCTCCTGCTGAGAACCTCAAATGTCCATGCAGACTTGATCCCTGGAGAAGATGTAGGCAGCTATGAAGGACCTGAGAGAGCAAATGTCATCTTCCATCGCAAACAACCTTCCCAGGATGAAGGGTTGTGTCTGAATAAGCCTCTCTCTTGTTAATGTAGAGAAGATAGACCAAACCAGGCATGTGTGGAGAGCTATTCCGGGGTCCCTATGGTTGATATACCATTCTAACTTGTAAAAGTGTCACAGGAAGAAAGGGCAGCCTCCATCTCATAGGAGTATTGTAAGCAACAGTTAGGACAAAGTGGTTGCCAAGGCAATGACCTCAAAGAATTCCTGAAGGAAGTAATGTCACCTCACTTCCTTGGTGATGGAACTCTCTGAACTTGGAATCCGGGAAGCCAGGCACCCAGAGCCAGTCTCAGTCCCAGTCCCAGTGGTCGTATTTTTTGGATTTACCAAGGACAGAGTCAGTCTTTCTTGGTACCTACTGAGGTGAGGATGAACAAATGTCAGGAAAGCTCTAAAGAGGGGCCTTTCCTGAGAAAGCAGGTAGTGGCTCACCGCTGGCTAGTGACAACTTCACAGATTTGGCCAAGGAGACCATATGTGACACAGGACAGGCGATTTCATCAGAACATAGTTTGGCCCACCAGTCAGAGGACACTCCCAATAGTCACAGACCTACTTGGGGGAAGGAGCTTCCTTTGTGTGTGTGGGTGTGGGTTTGAGATTTTGTCTCATGTTCTGAGAATAGGTAGGAAAGGCGGTTTGTTTGGTTTGGAGTGAACTGTTTCTGGTAAGTCGTTTGACAAGGCCAGTGTTTCTTTGTCTGTGTATCCCACTGTGTCCTTGGTTTTAGATATTAGAAAAGAGAATGAATCATTGGATGTGTCCTGTCTAGACTCAACTTGCCCAATTTATGAATGGACTGCAGCTTGACTTATGGGTGGACAACTCCAACAATCTTCCTAAGTTCCTGTTTTCTTCCTGAATTCTGCCCAATTTATGAATGGACTGAGGCTTGACTTATGGGTGGACAACTCCAACAATCTTCCTAAGTTCTGGTTTTCTTCCTGAATTCTGGCCACTCTCCAGAATAGGCTCATGGTTTTGTGTCCAAAATATGTACCACCTCCAAGCTCTGTGACATGGCCACGTACTGGATAGCTGAAAGAAATGGGAGCATCTCAGAAAACTCAGATATCAGTTTGACCAGGAAATTCTAAGTGAAGAAACCCTGCTTTGGGCCTTTTGCTCATCAATTGTTCTGTTGCCCTGAATGTCAGGAAGGCCTTTGCCTCAGGCCACACCATTGTAGAGCCTAAAGAAACAGTTTTCAAATGGAAATGAAAGGGCATCACCTGTGGCTCTTTGCTTAATTGCTTTGGAAAGGGATGTGTCTGAATCAGTCTTTTGGCCCTGTGTGAGACTGTGGCTTAGATTCTCAGCACCTGATGGATCTAAAGAAGGATCCCATGTGTGCATCCAAAACGAAAATGGACAAAAGAGCAGTCAGTGTGGATGAAGTCTCTCGCATTCCTCTGTAAGTGTCCTGTTCTCCATCATGTGAGAACAGTGATCATTTGGTTCAAATGTGTTCCTCAAAACCCTGCAGAGGCTAGCCCATAAGTGCTTGGTTTTTCTCGAGACTCCAATTCACATAAAGAATCTAAAACACACAGTCAGTAGGCCTCAAATTGGAGAACCAGTGCCATATTAATGGCAGGCCTATTTGATCACTCTTGGTTCACTGGAAGGATGTCCTGGCCACCCTGATTTTAAGCAAAAGAGGGACAAGGGAGGGTATATTGGACACTGTCTTGGGCTGCACCCCTCATGGAAACCTCCAGCCAGAGGTTATGATGATTGTGTAAATGGAAGAAGATGAGTGCCATGTGGAAGTGTTTTGGATTTAATTGTGGATATTTGTGTGACAGTTGGAAGACATAACAAGGTCTACCTGGGCTTGAACTCTGGTGTGATTCCCCTTATAGACTGAGTTCAGGAACTGATCTCAGAGAAGTATTGCCATGTATTGTGTTGTGATTTAAGAGGCCATGTATGAGAGTCACCCTTGGAAACTGAGATCTAGCCCCAGAGTGGCTTTCCACAGAGCTCTGGGAATTTCAGCCAAGATATCACATGATTTCATTCGAAAGACTTGGCAGCCATAGTTGAGAGTGAAAACACACATGGACCTCATATTGTAGACCTCAATGGGCCTGGCTTAATGTGACCTTTTGGCCATTCTTTGGGAAGCTTTGCCTGTGAGGGTTCTCCAGAGCTTTCATTGAAATAATCTTGCTCACCATTTACTGGTTCCTGAATGAATTGAAACCCACAGTGCCTCCAACTTCATCCTTGAAAAATGTCTAAATAAATACCATGAAATTTTTGAAATTCCCATGACCAGGTGGCACTGGAGAACCTTTGGATGTCCTGTTGCTGATCATGGATGTACCAGACAGTGCCTTGCTTGACTGGGTTTCATGAAAATGGTGTAGAACAGAGGTGCCAGAAAGTTGCAGCCTGCTGAGAAGTGGGCCTAGAGCTTTGGTGGGCAGGAGTGTGATAAAACATCTCTGTTGGAGCAATGTGGATCTTCCATTGGCTTCCAAATGGCTTGTGGATTACATGAAGCAGCCAGCAGACCCTTGTAATTAAAGGCATCTTGTTATAAGAAGAGGATTCAGGGCAATGTTCAGAATCAGGTTGCTATGGACAAGGATGCAATGTGGCAAGCTTTGAGGGATAGAAGCGTGGTTGGTGCGTTCTTCTGCAGACTCTTAACCACCGCACATGGCAGAACTCCCTCCAGCACTGTGTCTCAGTTGAACTTCTTGAATTTCATGAAGCAAATACCAAACTCCCAGTTCAGCAGCAAAAACCCCACAAAAAGTGGAGGAGGACCAAATGGCTTCACAGTCCAACGGGGAGACACTTAGTCCCCAGAGGCCACAGTTTACCTAAAAAGAAGAAAATCAACACTGCTACCTCATGTTCATTGGAAAATAAGATACCATGTCCTCCACGTCACATAGAGGCAGACCCAGCTTTGATGGTCTCACTACAAAGGAAGCCAATTCTCCTGACAACAACATAATTTTCACGTTCCCAAACTCAGAGGCAGTTGCTCTAAAAGTTTTTAGGCCAGCAGAGCTCCATGTTTGTGGAGTGTTTACCCTGTCCCTTACTTTTGGAAACTCCTCTACAACCTCCAAGGTTGTGAACTCCTGAGCATTTTCCATTCCAGATATGTATTCACTGATTTTCTATCTATTCTCCTCTAACTGTGTCTTACTTGGGGTGAAGGTAATTTCAAGGCATTGTTCTGGATGAGAGTGGGAGGATATTTGTGCAGCATATATTTGCATACAAATTGGATTCAATTTCCAATTTTCCTTTTGAAATACTGAATCCCTGACACTAACCCATACCTACTAGACTCAGACAACTCATCCTAATATGATAGAGAAAAATAACACAAACCTATAGAAATACAAGCAGTTCATTGGAGGCATGTTGTATAGTTGGACTTGCATTTTGCATTATACAAGGTAGGAGTTATAAATCTGGTCAATGTTTAATAGAAAAAGATCTCCATGTGTTTTTAAAGTTAACAAATATGAGAATTCATGTTTTCCTTTCTCTTTAGCCTATTCACACTTATATATTTATATGCATATATAGAATCCTACCAGGTATCACACGTACATCTTTGTGAGGTGGCTGACTTGGCAGATACAAATTGTGAGAAGAGATCACTCCTCCTAAACGCTGTTGGAACTGAAAATTCAACCTATAGGGAGCGTCCTAGTAGAACAACATTATACATAAACTCATGTTCAGTAAAATAAACATTTTTGCATCTGTGGATGATATATATTTACTGATGAATTTCGATTAGCATTTATATTGCTACTTTTTAATGTCTGTGAGTGTTTTTTATTTGTGTGTGTGTGTGTGTGTGTGTATACACTCTCCAGATTTTTCAAAATATGAAATATATGTGTCTAATATACACTCTCTAAATTCATTCATGTTCATGTATGTAGATTTTTAATCAACATTTCACAAGATTATTCTCAGAAATATTCATCCACCTGAAATACATATTTGTTTCCTAGTACTGAAAACTAACTTCAGGGAATGATGCATACAAATCCTAATTATTCTACAGTAACTGACCCAGTCTAACATCAATGCAAGTAGATTCCTATGGGACATGATATGTAATTCTTTATTCATTTGTATTCGACACTGGTACATTATTATTTCTTCAGTTTTTGCACATCATAGGATATACATTTCATCCACAAGTTCACAAATTAATATGCATTTGTTTCAACTTTCACCACTTCTTGCTTCAGAACACATGTATTGTCAGGGTTTCTTGACTGGTCTTTTCATGAGACTTCTTTCCAAACACATTATTTTGAATTTCCATAATCATTTTGAAGCAAAACGCACACACTCTTCATGATAAACCAAAACACAAATATTTCCATTACATATATACCTGGTTGGAATGAATGATTGTATATCAATATACGATTTCCTTTAATTTTTCAGATATTAGATCAATTCATTTTTTAAAGTTGAAAAAAGTTATATTATTTATTCACATTAGGGTCTATTCATGCTTTATCTCTATATTCATAGACACAGGGTACACCTCTTTGTACCCCCGATTCTAATTTTACATCTTCAATATATTGCTCGCAGAAATGGTGGAAGACATACTCATGTCACCTGATGTACATATACATTTAATCAAAGTAATATTCTGGACAAAAAAATGTAAAGGTCACATTTATGATTGTACCAAAGCCTAAATGTAAAGTGTACATGGATTACTAAAAACATCCATGTCCAGGTTGCCTAATGCTGTCAATTGTCAATCCTATTGGTGACTACATATTTGTTTCTTCCTAATTTATATATTCAAACTCAACCCTGTTGAAAATGTCTAATCCTATCACTCACTTTATACTTTGCCTGATTTCATAATGTTTCTATTGATATCTGCTTTTTTACATATTTTCCCAAGTTGATCCTAGTGACTGACACTTCATATGTGCTGACATTTACATTCACTCTATAATCGAAACCCTATTGCTAAAGAACTTTTGGTCCAAATCCTTTAATCACTCTTCTTTCTAAACCTACCGACTATCTTCCTAATCCTACCGACTATCCCTTTTTGATTGGATGTTCTCTTCTACATTCAATCATCCAATGTAAAAGGTCCTATGCCATTGTATATCGAATTATCTGAGACAACTTTGCAGAGCATAATTCAAAGCTAAGTATCCCAATCAAGGGAAAAACCCTTCTGGGCTTCAAATCATACCTAGATTTCTGTTTTCATACTTATATTTCACCAGATCTTAGAGAAGACGGACCATTTCAGGGGAACATAGTATGGCCCACCTGTCAGAGGACAATCTGGATAGTCACAGACCTAATTGGGGGAAGGAGGTGCCTTTGTGGGAGTGGGTATGGGTTTATTGTTTTGTCTCATGTTCTGAGAATAGATGGGAAAGGCGGTTAGTTTGGTTTGGAGTGGACAGTTTCTAGTAAGTCATTTGACAAGGCAAGTGTTTCTATGTCTGTGTATCCCACTGTGTCCGTTGTTGTAGATATTGGAAAAGAGAATGCATTAATGAATGTGTACTGTCTAGTGTAAATCTTCCCATAATTCAACCTGCCCAATATATGAATGGAGTGCAGCTTGTCTTTTTGATGTGCAACACCTGCTATCTTTCTAAGTTGCTGTTTTCTTCCTGAATTCTGGCCACTATCCAGAATAGGCTCATGGATTTGTGTCCAAAATATGTACCACCTCCAAACTCTGTGACATGGCCATGTACTGGATAGCTGAAGAGAATGGCGAGCATCTCAGAAAATGCAGATATCAGTGTGACCAGGAAAGTCTCAGTGGAGAAACCCTGCTTTGGGCCTTTTGCTTACTTATTGTTGTTTTGCACTGAATGTCAGGAAGTTCTTTGCCTCAATCAACCACTTTGTGAAGCCTGAAGTAAACAGTTTTCAAATGGAAATGAATGTCATCACCTGTGGCTCTTTGCTTAATTGCTTTGGGAAGGTATGTGTCTGAATTAGTCTCTTGGCCATGTTTGTGTCTATGACTTAGATTCTCAGCACCTGATGGATCTAAAGAATGGTCCCATGTGTGCGTCCAAAGCCATAATGGCAAAAAAAAAAAATCATTCATTTGGATGAAGTCTCTTGCCTTCCTCTGTTAATTTCCTGAACTCCATCAAGTGAGAATAGGGATTCTTTGGGTCAAATGAGTTCTTCAATTCCTTGCAGAGGTGCTTGGGTTTTCGCATAACTCCAAATCACATAAAGAATTGATACCTGAAATCAGTAGGCGTCAAATTGGAGAAACACAGAAGTATTAACGGCAGGCTTATTTGATCACTCCTCGTTCACAGAAACGGTGTCCAGGCCACCCTGACTTTAGGCAAATGAGGGGCAAGCGAGCTGATTTTGGACACTGTCTTGGCTTTTCTCATGACTCCAATTCACATAAAGAATCTAGACCCCACAGTCAGAGAGCCTCAAATTGGATAAGCGGAGCAGTATTAAGGGCAGGCCTATTTGATCACTCCTGATTCACAGGAAGGGTGCCCAGGCCACCCTGAAGTTAGGCAAAAGAGGTGCAAGAAGCTTATTTTGGACATTCTCTTGGGCTGCACAACTCATGGAAAACTCCAGGAAGAGGTTATGATTAGTGTCTATATGGAAGAAGAATAGGGCCATGAGGGAGTATTTTGGTTTTAATTGTTTTCATTTGAGTCGCGGTTGGAAGAGTTGTCTGGGTCCACCTGGACTTGAAATCTGGTGTGATTCTCCTTATAGACTGAGTTCTGGAACTGACCTGAGAGAAGTATTGCCATGAATTGTGTTGGGATTTTAGGTGGCCAGGCATGAAGTTGCCATTGGAACCTGAGATCTAGGCACAGGTTGGCTTTCCACAGAACACTGCATATCTCAGCCAGGATATTACATGATTTTATTCTGAAAGACTTGGCATGCATTATTGAGATTCAAAACACACATGGACCTCGCTTTATAGACCTCAATTGGCCTCGCTTCATGTGACTTTTTGGCCACTCTTTGGGTAGCCTTGCCTGTGAGAGTGCTCCAGAGTTTCCCTGAAATTAGCTTCCTAACCCTTTAATGGTTCCTGAATGAATTGCAAACCACAGTGCCTACAACTTCATCCGTGAAAAATTGCTAGATAATTACCATGAAATTTTTAAAATTCCCATGACCAGATGTCACTGGAGGACCTTTGATGTCCTGTTGATGATCATGAATATACCAGACAGGGCCTTGATTGACTGGGTTTCAGGAAAATGGTGTAGAACAGAGATGCTGGTAAGTAGAAGCCTAGTGAGTAGTGGGCCTAGAGAAGTGTTACGCAAGTGAGTGATAAAACATCTGTGGTGGGGCCATGTGGATCTTCCACTGGCTTCCAAATGGCTTGAGACTGACATGGTGCAGCCATCAGACCCATATACGTAAAGGCATATTTTTATATGGAGAGGTTTTAGGGCAATGTTCAGAATCATGTTGCTATTGTCAAGGGGGCAAGCTACGTGGGATAGAACCCTGGTTGGTGCATTCTCCTGGAGACCCTGCACACCACAGCTGACAGAACTCCCTTCAGCACTGTTTCCCATTTGAACTCGTTGTATTTAATGAAGCAAATTCCAAACTCCCAGTGCAGCAGCAAGAAACACCACGATAATTGGAGGATGACCAAGTTGTTTCACAGTCCACACGGGGAGACACTTAGCCCTCAGTGGCCACAGTTTACCTACAAAGAGAGAATTCAGCACTGCTGCCTCATTTTTATTGAAAAATAAATAACCATGTCCTCCAGGTCACATAGATGCAAATCGAGCTTTGATTGTCTCACTACAAATAAAGCTAAAGCTCCTGAAAACAACATATATTTTAAGTGCCCAACCTTAAAGGCAGATTCTCAAAAAGTCTTTAGGCCAGCAGAGCTCCATATTTGTGGAGTGTTTACCCTGTCCCTTACTTTTGGAAACTCCTCTACCGCCTCCAAAGATGTGAAATCTGGAGCATTTTCCATTCCTGATAGGTATTCACAGATTTTCTAACTCTTCTCTTCTAATTGTGTCTTACTTGGGGCGAAGGTAATGTCAAGGCATTGTTCTGGAGGAGAGTGGGAAGAATTTTCTGTAGCATATATTTGCATAAACATTGGATTCAGTTTTCTATTTTCCATTCAAAATACTGAATCCCTGACTCTAACCCATACCCGACCAGACTCTGACTACTAATTCTAATATGATGGAGAAAAATAACCCAAACAGAATCGAAATACAAGCAGTTCAGAGTAGGCCTGGTGTATTGTTGTACTTTTCTTTTGCATGATACAGAGTTGGAGTTATGAATCTAGTCAATTTATTGTTGAAATAGTTGTCCATGTATTTTTAAGGTTAACAAATATGTGAATTCCTGTCTCCCTTTCTCTGTATTCTTATATGCACATATAGATTCCTCCCTGGTACCACACGTACATTCTTGTGAGGTGGCTGACTTGGCAGATACAAATTGTTAGAAGAGATCACTCCTACTAAACTTGTTGGAATTGGATATTCAACCTATGGTTGAGCTTGCTAGATGAACAGCATTATACATAAATCCATGTTCAGTAAAATTAATATTTTTAGATCTGTGGATGATATATATTTTATAATGAATTTTGATTGACATATATTTTGCTACTTTTTTGTCTGTGTGTGTGTTTTGTGTATATATATATATATATATATATATATATATATATATATATATATACACTCTCCAGATTTTTCAAAATATGAAATATATGTGTCTTATATACACTCCCTAAATTCATTCATGTTTATTATGTGGATTTATAATCAACTATTCACAAGATTATTCTGAGAAATATTCATCCACCTGAAATTTGCCTAATGCTCTCAAATGTCAATCCTAATTGTGACTACATATTTGTTTCTTCCTAAGATTATATATTTAAACTCAACCCTGTTCAAAATATCTAATCCTATCACTCACTTTATACTTTGCCTGATTTTGTAATGTCTCTATTGATATCTGCTTTCCTACATATTTTCCCCAGTTCATCATTGTGACTGACTCTTCACCTGTGCTGACATTTACATTCACTCTCTAATCGAAACCCTATTGCTAAAGAAATTTTTTTCCAATTCCTATACTCACCCTTCTTCATAAAAGTACTGACTATCTTCCTAATGCTACAGACTATCGTTTTTGACTGAATGTTCTCTTCTACATTCAATCATCCAAGTAAATTTGGGGCGAGCTTCAGAGGAGGAGACCACCAACAGACTATCTCTTGCAACATCAAAGGGTTTTTTGGGTGTCCAGCATGCTGGGGCTCAGAGATCACTTGAATAGAGCAGATAGCCCTGAGAATAGCTTAAATAGAGCTTATATACTTTCCCTGGAGAGGGCAGGGAGGGAATTTTATTGATGGGTCAGGGTGAGAGGGTGGTTTGCATTCACCTGGGTGAGGGAGTACATTCTGCAGTTGGGCAGTTGGGGACAGAACATTCTGGGAACAAGATTTGCAAGCATTTCTCAAGATTTCAATAGTGTTTTGTTAAGCATACAGAAAAACAAGAAGTGACAAGTACCTATTTTATTAAACTTTAATTCCCCACTTCTTCTTCTGGCTACTTTTAATCATAAAAATGATCATTGGAGGGTGTCACATTCTATGTCTGCTAGTGGGGTATTACCATAAGTTTAACTCGTCCAATTTGAGCCTGGAGAAAAGAAATTACATGGTTGAGCAAACAGGATTTTATAGTTAGCAATAATATGAGGATTATTATTGGACCGGCCAGGGTTGATAAAAACGTAGTTAACCAGGAGGAGTGTGTGAACCAAGACTCAAGCCACCCTTTTTGGGCCTCTCTCTCTTGTTGATGCTCTTCAAGGTGTCTTTTAAATTTACTCATAGATTTTATTACAACTCCAGTATGGTCAGCATAAAAACAACATCCTTCCCTCAATGCAGCACAAAGGCCCCCTTCTCTAATGAAGAGGAGGTCCAACCCTCAACTGTTCTTTAAAACAACTTCAGAGAGAGAGGTTAAAGATTCATGCAAAGCTCTGATGGAGGTTTCTAATATCTTAGTTTTGCTCTATTGCTTCTTCTAATTGGGTCATTTGTTGTGTCCCATGGACAATGGCAGTGGTTCCTGTGCCCACCCGTGCAGCAACTCCTATTCCTAATAGGATGGCTAAAGTGAGGGATACAAGTTCCCAGTGGATCCGGTTGTATGCCCCCCCTATTTGATCTTCAAACGAACCTGCGTCATGATAGAGCTTTCTGGGAAACATCTGCAACATTTCAAAATAATCACATCTGTTGACCATTTCATGAAAACATAAACAATGTTTAAGTATATAGAATTATGCTGTTGTAGGGACAGACAAGGCAAGGCACCTAAGATAGCACTGAAGACAGGGAAACAGTCCTATATTGTTGCAACTGGATTCAGAGGGCATTGCTTCTGTTGTAATCAATTAGTCCCCTGAAACTCAAGTTTAGGTAGTTTCAGAATTGTGTACCCAACATATAAGGGATGGGGCTCAGAAGTTTACAGTCTGCAGAAGTTCAAAAAAGCAGTATATGTTTCTGATTTTTCCTCTGTTCTGGGCAAGTTAAATTTTCAAGGACACCTGGGAGGAGGAGAGCTTTTTATTCCCTTTCTTATTTTCCCCCTGCCAGCTGTTACAACGAAGCCCAGTTGGTAATTTCTTTATCTTAGAAATGTGGCCATTTCTGTGAAGCCCCAGCTGAAGGCCAGAGGACTTGTTCACATATTTTGTGAAAAACTAGTTAGGGGTTGTCTAGCTTAGAAGTACTGAGTTTTTTAGCCAGTGGCCAAGTATAACAGGGCAATACAAAAAGAGAAAGTTTATCTACATTGAACTCTTTATAGAAACTCTATGCTGAAAGTTCTAAAGTCAGCCATGGTGAAGACTTCTGGAGAAGGACATTTAAGACTTTTCTGTGGGCCTGGTACAGAGGGGGAATACGGGGAAGGTGGGGCTGAGAGAAGCTCCGAGGATCTGAGAATGAGGAAAAAGAGAGATGTAAAAGAATAATTGGAAAGGTGTTTGGGAATTTCCTAGCAAAAAACTTGAGCAGTAGAACAGGTAGAGAAGAGCAGAAAACGGGAGTGAGTATCCCAAAATCCTGTGAGGGACTTTAAATTTTAGTAACCTGTTTTCAGTGATGACAAAGCAACTTTAATGGCCATTTATATTACATCTTGGATAAGGGTCTGAGAGCTCTCCTCAGCTCGTTTGAGCTTTGGGTTAGCTGGAAAGAGGACCTGGTGGGACCCGGTGTGGGCACTGACAGGAAGAGAGAGGAGTGAGTGGGTGGAGGGGTACCTCAGTACCTGCTACCTCACAAGCGGGCAATTGTCTGAGACCTGGTGGAGGTTTGGGATTCTGATCTAGTAATTGGAGGTGAGAAATCACGTTGCTGAGGTGGGAGTGACAGCAGAGAGTCTGGAGCAGAAGGCTGAGGATAAAAATCTATTGGAGAAGCATAGTTCAGGATGTGAGTGAAGGAGGGAAAGGGCTTCCACATAGGGGAATCTCCTTTCACCCTTTTGAGCACTTGCAGAAGTTAAAAAGGTCACGCAAAATTTGAGGATCTAGAGACCCCTCTGGGGGCCATCCTTTTTCTGTTGTCTACTTGGTAATATGGCCAATGCTGTGTACTGAATTTGATGAAGTATTGGGTTCCATCAGGCAGCCTCTGTATGCTCACATCTCCATGACATACTGAAGAAGTCGGTTTTTCCCCCACACAGCCGTTACTGTTTGTGGCTTTGATAGTTTCCCGGGCAAACAAGTAATCTAGGATAGCCAACCTGCATCTGGCTCGCGTGTCCCTACATCCATAATGTTTGTTTCCATTATCTATGGTACACAAGGGATTTAATGGTATTTTAGTGGGATTTTCTTCATCAGGGATATCCCAATAGAAAAAACCTATGGCCAGCTGACAAATGTCTGGGTGGAGAGATGGCCACCAGGTCCCTAAGGGGGATGTATGTGAGATCGATTATACACTTTTCCAGTAGGATTTGTGATCAGCCATCGCTGCTTAAAAGGCTGATGAGGGTTAGGACTACTTGTGGCCAAGGGGAGAGTATATAACCTTATCCACATGGCGAATACACAATTTGAAACTGTTACCAGTCTTTTCCAGTTTCCAGAAAGATTCTGGACAAGGAGCAGGCTTGAGATGAGAGGCATGGATCCAAGAAGTGATTCTGTATACCTTTACCACTGTAGGTGTTATAAGTAGCACCTGGTATGGTCCTTTACAGCTGGTTCCAGGGATGACACCTGATGTCATCTTACATACATGAAGTCTCTTATTTGATATGGATGTGGAATCCCCTGGTACACAGTTTTGTTACGCAGTGGGCAGCTATTTTCACAGGTATCACTGAGTTCTTTCAAGAGCTTTAAGTCTGTCAAGCAAGAGGGTGTGGAAAGGATCCTTAGGTCTTACAGTTGGGCTTAGGACCCTTACTGGACGAGGGCCACCATAGAGAACTTCTCAGGGGGTAAGGTTACTCAAAGAAACAGAAGGATTTTTTCTTGCATGAAACATTGCATAAGTCAGTAGCACAGTCCAATCTTTTATGCTGGTCTCTAAGCTTAATTTCGTTAAGGTCTCTTCAATGGTTCTATTCATTCTTTCTACTTGTCCTGAACTCTGGGGTCTATAAGCACAATATAACTTCCAATTAATCCCCAGGTTCCTGGCTAACCCCTGACTTACCTGGGCCATGAACATCGGTCCATTATCAGATCCTATTATCAGCTTAGCTTCCTCCAATGGTAGAGAGGCTTAGTCAGCAGCAGGGGAATCACTTAGAGTGTGTTGTGTGTTAGGGGACGAGGGTAGGGATAAGGAGAGGAGGAAGAGTCCAGTAGAGTCAAATCTTGTGACTCAGGGAAAACAGAGGGTGGAGGAGGAGGAAGAGGTGAGGGTTTGAGAGATCATGTGGGAAGGAGTATGAGCAGAGGCATGGGCAAGGAAAGGCTTCACCCATGGAGGAGGAGATTTGCAGAGGTCCTGAAAAGTTAAGATATATGGCTGTTGATCAGGATGGCTATGTGGCCCTGGCTGAAAGACAATATCTCTGACTTTATAAATTAGTGGGAAGTAGAAAGATCTTTCTTGGGGCCATACGACTCCAAAGATGGGCCATTCTGAGGCACAGAGAGTCTGCCAGGTCCAGCGTTTTACTAAAAAAAGAAAGATTCTGAGCCCTTAAGCGGACTTTGGTTCAGTGATCAAGGGTCAGGTACAGAGGCATTGAAGTGCTCTGTCCCATAATGAAAGGTACACAAACAGTAAAAGCAAAGACACATGACACAGATAAGACAAGACCATAAAGACAGGCAATGGACATCCAACACTGAGACCAGGAATGCGTAGCCGGCAAAACCCGATAGGATGGCAATACCGAATCTAAAAGAAAATATCACTGAGTCGATGAAGCAATTGTTCCTTGATTCTCCGAGTCCTCTTTGGGGTCCCCCAGGGAGGTGCCCTATGTCTCTGTGACACGTCTCTCAGCCACCGTCGGAGAGACCCCAGGCTCTTCATCGCCAGCAATTTTGCCAAGCCCTAACATGACACCTGAAACCAGAAAGAGGCGCCTTACTTGCTCCGAGAGGAGCCCGTTGGGGTCTCTCATCCGCCACTGCCGGAACTCGGTGGAACCTCAATATGTAAAGGTCAGGTGAGTGTTGGAGGAAGAGACTACCAAGAGACTGTCTCATGCAACAGCAAAGGGTTATTTTGCGTCCAGCTTGCTGGGGCTCACAGCTAACTTAAATAGATCAGAGAGCTCTGAGAACAGCTTATGCACAGCTTACATACATTCCTTGGAGATGGAAGGGAGGGAAGTTTACTGATGTGTAAGGGTGAGTGGGCGGTTCGTGTGACACCGAGTGAGGCAGTACATTCTGCAGTTTGGCAGTTGGGAACAGTACATTCTAGAACAAGATTAGCAAACATTTCTCAAGATTTCAACAGTGTTTTTTTAAGCATACAGAAAAACAGGAAATAGCAAGTACCTATTTTATTAACCTTTCACTACCGACTATCCTTTTTTGACTGGATGTTCCTTCTACATTAATTCATGCAAAGTACAAGGTCCTATGCCATTGTATATCGATTTATCTGAGACATCTCTGCAGAACGTAATTCAATGCTGCGTATCCCAATCAAGGGCCCAATGCCCTTCTGGCCTTCAAATCATACTTAGATTTCTTTTTTCATACATATATTACACCTATATATTCTTATACACATAGCAGGTTCCCAATACCATTATTCATCCAGCACAATGATTTCTAACCCAAATCAAACATGTTTTTAACCATAATCATACACTATTCCCTCAATCTAACTTTATAGAACAGCAGGGAAAGAGTTGATTTTACAATACAGAAATGTAGGGAAACTTCCACCTGCTGATAACCTCAAAGGCCCATGCAGAAATGATCCCTGGAGAAGATGTAGGCAGCTATGAAGGACCTGAGAGACCAAAAGTCATCTTCCATGGCAAACAACCCAGTCAGGATAAAAGGTTGTGTCTGAATC
This sequence comes from Callospermophilus lateralis, assembly GCF_048772815.1. Lineage (NCBI taxonomy): Eukaryota > Metazoa > Chordata > Mammalia > Rodentia > Sciuridae > Callospermophilus > Callospermophilus lateralis. The sequence continues at coordinate 134,996 of NW_027512472.1, read as the reverse complement.
AGATTCTCTTCTTAATGTAGAGAACATGGACCAAAACAGGCCTGTGTGGAGATCTATTCCTGGGTGCCTATGGTTGATATACCATTCTAACTTGTGAAAGTGTCACAGGAAGTAGGGGCAGCCTCAATCTCATGGGACCCTTGGAAGTAACAGTTAAGACAAAGTGGTTGCCAAGACAGGGACCTCATTCAGTTCAGGAAGGAAGTGACCTCACCTCACTTCCATGGTGATGGAACTCTCTGAACTTTGGATCCAGGACGCCAGGCACCCATAGCCAGTCCAAGTCCCAGTCCCTATGGTCTCACTTGTTTGGATTTACTAAATGCAGTCAGTCTTTCTTGGTACCTTCAGACGTGAGAAGGCCAAATGCCAGGAAAGCTCGGAAGCGGGGCTTTTCTTGACAAAGTCGTTAGTGGCTCACCGTTGGCTCCTGAGAAGTTCACAGAGTTTGCCAAGGAGACCAGATCTGAGACAGGACAGGCCATTTCGGGGGAACGTATTATGGCCTACAAGTCAGAGGACACTCCGGATAGTCAAAGACCTACTTAGGGGAAGGAGGTGCCTTTGTGGGTGTGGTTGTGGGTTTGTGGTTTTGTCTCATTTTCTGAGAATAGGTAGGACAGTCGGTTTGTTTCATTTGAAGTGGACTGTTTCTAGTAAGTCTTTTCACAGGGCGAGTGTTTCTATGTCTGTGTATTCCACTGTTTCCGTGGTTGTAGACATTAGAAAAGAGAATTCATCAATGGATGTGTCGTGTCTAGTAGAAAGCTTCTCAGCATTCATATTGCCCCGTTTATGAATGGACTGTAGCTTGCCTTATCGATGAGCAACACCTGCTACCTTCCTAAGTTTCTATTTTTGTCCTGAATTCCGGCCAATTTCAAGAATAGGCCCATGGTTTTGGTCCAAGATATGTACCACCTCCAAGCTCTGTGACATAGCCATGTACTGGATAGCTGTAGGTGATGGCGAGCATCTCAGAAAACTCAGATATCAGTGTGACGAGGACAGTCTCAGAGGAGAAACCCTGCTTTGGGCCTTTTGCTTACCTATTGTTCTGTTGCCCTGAATGTCAGGAAGTTCTTTGCATCTGGCCACCCCTTTGTGAAGCCTGAAGAAAACAGTTTTCAAATGGAAATGATTGGGCATACCTGTGGCTCTTTTCTTAAGTGCTTTGAAAAGGGATGTGACTGAATCAGCCCCCTGGCCCTGTGTGTGGCTGAGGCTTAGATTCTCAGCACCTGTGGATCTAAAGAAAGTTCCCATGTTTGCATCCAAAGGAAAAATGGCAGAAAGAGCAGCCATTGGGATGAAGTCTCTCGACTTCCTCTGTAAGGTTCCTGAACTCCATCAAGTGAAAATAGGGATCCTTTGGGTCAAATGAGTTCTTCAAAACCTGCAGAGGCTAGCCCATAGGTGCTTGGTTATTTCATGACTAAAATTCACATAAAGAATCTAAACCAAACAGTCAGTAGGCCTCAAATTGGAGAATTGGAGCGGTATTAATGGCAGGCCTATTTGATCACTCCTGGTTCACAGGATGGGTGTCCAGGCCACCTTTACTATAGGCAAATGAGGGTCAAAGGAGCTTATTTTGAACACTGTCTTGGTCTGCTCCCCTCATGGAAACCTCCAGCAAAATTATGATGAGTGTCAATATGAAAGAAGATGAGGGCCATATGGGAGTGTTCTTGTTTTAATTGTGGTAATTTGTGTGGTAGTTGGTAAAGATGACTCGGATCACCTGGGCTTGAACTCTGGTGTGATTCCCCTTAAAGAATGAGTTCTAGATCTGACCTCAGAGAAGTATTGTCGTGAGTTCTCTTGGGATTTTACTAGGCCACACGTGAGAATCGCCTTTGGAAATTGAGATCTAGGCCCAGGATGGCTTTCCACAGAGCTCGGGGATTCTGAGCCAGGATATCACATGATTTAATTCTTAAAGACTTGGCAGCCCTAGTTGAGAGTCCAAACACATATGGACCTCACATTGTACACCTCAATGTGTCTGGATTCATGTGACCTTTTGGCCAGTCTTTTGGAAGGCTTTTCTGTGAGTGTTCTCCAGAGCTTTCATTGAAATGAGCTTCCTCACCATTTAATGGTTCCTGAATTAATTGAAACCCACAGTGCCTCTAACTTCATTTTTGAAAAATGACTAGATTCATACCATAAAATTTTTGAAATTCCCATGACCAGGGGGCACTGGATAAACTTTGGATTTCCTGTTGCTGATCATGAGTGTACCAAAGAGTGCCTTGATTGACTGGTTTTCGTGAAAATGGTGTAGAACAGAGATGCCAGTAATTTGGAGCCTAATGAGTAGTGGGCCTAGAGAAGTGGACTGTAGGTGTGTAAATAAATATTTTTGGTAGGACCACCTGGATCTTCCATTGGCTTCGAAAGACTTGCGACTGACATGGTGCAGGCAGGAGACCTTTATATGTAAAGGCATCTTGTCATATGGAGAGGTTTCAGGGCAATGTTCAGAATCAGGTTGCTATAGTCAAGGTGAAAGCTATGTAGGATAGAAGCCTGGTTCGTACATTCTCTTTGCGTCCCTGACCAACCACACATGACAGAACTCCCTCCAGCATTTTGTCCCAGTTGAACTCCTTGTATTTCGTGAAGCAAATACCAAACTCCCAGTGCAGCAGTAAGAAACACCCTGGAAAGTGGAGGATCACCAAATGGCTTCACAGTCCACACGGAAAGACACTTAGCTCCCAGTGGCCACAGTTTACCTACAAAGAGAGAATTCAGAACTGCTCCCTCATGTTCATTAGAAAATAAGGACCATGTGCTCCAGGTCATAGAGATGCAGACCCAGATTTCATGGTGTCACTACAAACGAAGCTAAATCTCCTAACAATTACATATATTTCTTGTTCCCAACCTCAGAGGAAGTTTCTCAAGAAGTCTCAAGGCCAGCACAGCTCCATGTTTCTGGATTGTTTACCCTCTCCCTTACTTTTGGAAACTGTTCTACCACCTCCAGTGTTGTGAACTCCTGAGCATTTTCCATTCCACATATATATTCAGATTTTCTAACTCCTCTCCTCTAATTGTGTCTTACTTTTAGCGATGGTTATGTCAAGGCATTGTTCTGGATGAGAGAGGGAAGATTTTTGTGTATCACATTTTTGCATACACATTAGATTCATTTTCCTTTTTTCCATTTGAAATACTGAATCCCTGACACTAACCCATACCCTACTAGACTCTGACTACTAATCCTAATATCATGGAGAGAAAGAAACCTAACCGAATAGAAATACAGGCCTTTCATAGGAAGCATGGTGTATACTTCTATTTGCCTTCTGCATTATCAAGAGTATGTTTTTTAAATCTAGTCAACTTTTCATTGTAATATTTCTCCATGATTTTTTAAAATTATCACATATATAAATTCCTGTCTCCCTTTCTCTGTATCCTATTCAGCACATGTATTTTTTATACATATATATATAATATCCTACCTGGTATCACACGGACAATCTTGTGAGCTCCCTGATTTTGGAATATAAAATTGTGAGAACAGATGACTCTCCCTAAATAATGATGGGACTGAAAATTCAACCTATGGGTGAGCTTCCTAGTGAAAAACACTATACATAAATCCATGTTCAGTAAAATGAATATTTTTGGATATGTGGATGAATTATATTTCATGATGAATTTCGATTGGCATATATATTGCTAAATATTAATGTGTGTGTGTGTGTGTGTGTATGTATTTTTTTTAAATCTGGAAAAAAAATATATATGTGTATATATATACATATATATATATATATATTATATATGTATATATATGTATATATATTATATATATATATATATATTATATATATATATGTATATATATTCTCCAGATTTTAAAAAAATATGAAAAATATGTGTCTTATTATACACTCCCTAAATTCATTTATATTCATGTATGTGGGTTCAAAGTCCACTTTTTACAAGATTATTTTCAGCAATATTTATACACCTGTAATACATATTGGTTTCCTACTACTGAATACTAAGTTCAGTAGGTGGTGCATACAAATTCTAATATTTCTACAGTACCTGACCCAGTTTAACATCAATGCAAGTAGATTGCTATGGGACATGAAGTGTATTTTGAAGTTCATTTTTACTCAACACTGGTACATTACTATTTTTTCAGTATATGGACATCATAGGATATATTTTTTCACCCACAACTTCACAAAATTATAGGCATTTGGTTCACTCTCATTTACTTACTACTTCAGAACACATGTATTCCTCCATGTTTCTTTACTGGTCTTTTCACTAGACTTCTTTCAAACACATTATTTTTGATTCCATAATCATTTTTGAAGCAATACTCACTCTTCACGATAAACCGTAACCCTAATATTACCATTACATATATAACTGGTTGGAATGATTGTATATATATCAATATAAGATTTCCAATACATTTTCAGATGCAAACTCAATCCATTATTTAAAGTTGGAACCAGTTATATACTTTATTCACAATCTGGTCTATTCATGCAACATCTCAATAATGATCAACACAAGGTACACCTATTTGTATCACCAGTACTAATTTATAAGTTTCCAGAATATTACTCCCCATAATGGTGGAAGAAATACTCATGTCACCTTATCAACATATAAATTTTATCACGGTAGTATTCTGGACACAAAATGCAAAGGTCACACATATGATTGTACCAAAGCCTAAATGGAAAGTGACCATGGATTACTAAAAACATCCATGTCCAGGGTGCCTAATGCTCTCAAATGTCAATCCTATTGATTACTACATATTTGTTTTTTCCTAAGATTATATATTCAACCTCAAGCCTGTTGAAAATGTCTAATCCTATCACTCACTTTATACTTTGCCTGATTTCCTAATCTTTCTATTGATATCTGCTTTCCTACATATTTTTCCCTGTTCATCATTGTGACTTTCTCTTCAGATGTGCTGACATTTACATTCACTCTCTAACTGAAACCCTATTGCTAAAGAACTTTTGGTCCAACTCCTAGTCTCACTCTTCTTCCTAAACCTACTGACTATCTTCCTAATCCTACAGACTATCCCTTTTTGACTGGATGTTCTCTTCTACATTCAATCATCCGAGGTACACGGTCCTATGCCATTGTATATCGATTTATCTGAGACCTCGGTGCAGAACATAATTCAAGCTCAGTATACCAATCAAGGTTCTGTTGCCCTGAATGTCAGGAAGGTCTTTGCCTCAGGCCACCCCTTTGTGAAGCCTGAAGAAAAAAATTTCAAATGGAAATAAATGGGCATCACCTGTGGCTCTTTGCTTAATTGCTTTGGAAAGGGATTTGTCTGAATCTGCCTCTTGGCCCTGTGTGAGGCTGTGGCTTCGATTCTCTGCACCTGATGGATCTAAAGAAAGATCCCATGTGTGCATTCAAAACCAAAATGGCAAAAAGAGCAGTCATTGTGGATGAGGATTCTTGCCTTTCTCTGTTAGGTTCCTGACCCCCTTCAAGTGAGATTAGGGATCCTCTTTGTCAAATGAATTCTTGAATGCTCTCCAGATGTGCTTGGATTTTCTCATGACTCCAAATCACATAAAAAATCTATACCTGACATTCAGTAAGCCTCAAATTATAGAAACAAAGCGGAATTAATGGCAGGCCTTTTTGATCACTCCTGGTACACAGGAAGGGTGTCCAGGCCACCCTGACTTTAGGGAAATTAGAGGCAAGGGAGCTTATTCTGAAAACTGTCTTTAGTTGCAACCCTCATGGAAACTTCCATCCAGAACTTTTGATGAGGGTCTTTATGGACGAAGATGAGGGCCATGTGGTAGTTTTTTTGTTTTAATTGTGGTCATTTGTGTGGGGGTTGGAAGACATGACTTGGTCCACCTGGGCTTGAACTCTGGTGTGATTCCCCTTAGAGCCTGAGTTCTGGAACGTACCTCATAGAAGTATTGATATGAATTGTGTTGGTTTTTAGGAGGCCACGCATGATTGTCACCCTTTGAAACTGAGATCTAGGCCCAAGGTGGCTTTCCACAGAGCAATGGGAATCTCAGCCAGGAAATCACATGATTTTATTCTGAAAGACTTCGCAGCCATTGTTGGCCCTCGGAAGCAAGAAGGAGTGGCCATACTCATATCGAATAAAATCAACTTAAAACCTAAGTTAATCAAAAGTGATAAAGAAGGACACTATATACTGTTAAGAGGCAACATTCACCAACAAGACATAACAATTATCAATTTGTATGCACCAAACAATGGTGGTGCCAAGTCATAAAACAAACTCTCCTCAAGTTCAAGAGTCATATAGGCTATAGCACAATAATTACGGGTGACTTCAGCACACAACCCTCGCCATTGGACAGATCCTCTAGAGAAAATCTGAATTAAGAAACTATAGAACTCAATAGCACAATCAATAACCTAGACTTAACCAACATATATAGAATATATCAAACATCATAAAGTGGATACATGTTCTTCTCAGCAGCACATTGGTCCTACTCAAATATAGACCATATATTATGCCATATGGAAACTCTTAGTAAATATAAAAGTATGGAGATAATACCATGCACCATATCTGATCATAATGGAATGAAACTTGAAATTAATGATTGAAGAAGGAAGGAAAAATTCTACATCACATGGAAAATGAACAATATGTTACTGAATAATCAATGGGTTACAGAAGACATAAAGGAGGAGATAAAAAAATCTCTTAGATACAAATGAAAATACAGACACAACATACCGGATTCTGTGGGAAACAATGAAAGCAGTTTTAAGAGGGAAATTCATTTCTTGGAATTCTTTCCTCAAAAAAAGAAAAAAACAACAAATAAATGATCTCACACTACATCTCAAAAACCTAGAAAAAAAAGAGCAAAACAACAAATGTAGTAGAAGACAAGAAATAATTAAAATTAGAGGAGAAATCAACAAAATTGAAACAAAAAAATTGAACAAATAAAAGTTGGTTCTTTGAAAATAAATTAAATCGACAGGCCCTTAGCCATGCTAATGAAGAGAAGCAGAGAGAGAACTCAAATTACTAACATATGGGATAAAAAAGGCAATATCACAACAGACACTACAGAAATACAGAAGATAATTCGAAAGTATTTTGAAACCCTATATTCCAATAAAACAGAAGATAATGAAGATATCGATAAATTTCTTATGTCATATGATCTGCCCAGATTGAGTCCGGAAGACACACAAAATTTAAATAGACCAATAACAAAGGAAGAAATAGAAGAAACCTTCAAAAGACTACCTACCAAAAAAAACCCTGGACCAGATGGTTATACAGCAGAGTTCTACAAAACGTTCAAAGATGAATTAATACCAATACTTTTCAAGCTATTTCAAAAAATAGAAAAAGAAGGAGTTCTTCCAAATTCATTCTATGAGGCCAACATCACCCTGATCCCAAAACCAGACAAAGACACTTCAAAGAAAGAAAACTACAGACCAATATCTCTAATAAACTTGGATGCAAAAATTCTCAATAAAATCCTGGCAAATCAAATACAAAAGCACATAAAAAAATTGTGCATCATGATCAAGAGGGATTCATCCCAGGGATGCAAGGCTGGTTCAATATACGGAAATCAATAAATACTATTCACCACATAAATAGACTTAAAGAGAAGAACCATATGGTCATCTCGAAAGATGCAGAAAAAGCATTCTACAAAGTACAGCATCCCTTTATGTTTAAAACTCTATAAAAACTAGGAATAACAGGAACTTACCTCAACATTGTAAAAGCTATATATGCTAAACCTCAGGCTAGCATCATTGTAAATGGAGAAAAACTGAAGGCATTCCCTTTAAAATCTGGAACAAGACAGGGATGCCATCTATCACCACTTCTATTCGATTTAGTTCTTGAAATACTAGCCAGAGCAATTAGACAGACAAAAGAAATTAAAGACTTAAAAATAGGAAAAGAAGAACTTAAATTATCGCTATTTTTGGATGACATGATAATATATTTAACAGACCCAAAAGGGTCTGCTAGAGTTAGTAAATGAATTCAGCAAAGTGGCAGGATATAAAATCAACACGCATAAATCTAAGGCATTCCTGTATATCAGCAACAAAACTTCTGAAATTTAAATGAGGAAAACCACTCCTTTTACAGTATACTCAAAGAAAATAAAAAACTTGGGAATCAACCTAACCAAAGAGGTGAAAGATTTATGCAATGAAATCTACAGAACCCTAAAGAGAGAGATAGAAGAAGATGTTAGAGGATGGAAAAGTATGCCCTGTACATGGATAGGCAGAAATAACATCATCAAAATGGCGATATTACCCAAAGTTCTCTACAGGTTTAATGCGATGCCAATCAAAAACCCAATGGCATTTCTTGTAGAAATAAATAAAGTAATCATGAATTTCATATGGAAAAACAAAAGACCCAGAATAGCGAAAGCAATTCTAAGCACGAAGTGTGAATCCAGAGTTCAAACTGTACTACAAAGCAATAGTAACAAAAACAGTGTGGTACTGGTATCAAAACAGGCAGATGGACCAATGGTACAGAATAGAGGACACAGAGACAAATCCACAAAATTACAACTTTCTTATATTTGAAAAAGGGCCTAAAAGCATGCAATGGAAGAAGGATAGCATATTCAACAAATGGTGCAGGGACAACTGGAAATTCATATGCAACAAAATGAAACTGAATCCCTTTCTCTCACAATGCACAAAAGTTAACTCAAAATGGATCAAGGAGCCAGATATAAAATCAGAGACACTGCGTCTGATAGAAGAAAAAGTTGGCTACGATGTACATACTGTGGGGTTGGGCTCCAAATTCCTTAATAGGAAACCCATAGCCCAAGAGTTAATAAAAAGAATAAACAAATGGGACTTACTTAATCTAAAGAGATCTTTCTCAGCAAGAGAAAAAATAAGAGAGGTAAATAGAGAGCCTACATCCTGGGAACAAATTTTTACCCCTTACACTTCAGATAGAGCCCTAATATCTAGAATATACAAAGAACTCAAAAAAATTAAACAATGAGATAACAAATAACCCAATCAACAAATGGGCCAAGGATCTTAACAGACACTTCACAGAGGAGGACATACAATCAATCAACAAGTACATGAAAAAATGCTCACCATCTCTAGCAGTCAGAGAAATGCAATCAAAACCACCCTAAGATACCATCTCACTCCAGTAAGATTGGCAGCCATTATGACGTCGAACAACAATAAGTGTTGGTGAGGATGTGGGGTAAAGGGTACACTTGTACACTGCTTGTGGGACTGCAAATTGGTGAGTACAATATGGAAAGCAGTATGGAGATTCATGGGAAAGCTGGGAATGGAACCACCATTTGACCGAGATATCGCCCTTCTCAGACTCTTCCCTGAGGATGTTAATAGAGAGCAGTATAAGGATACTGCCACATCGATGATCATAGCGGCACAATTCACAATAGCTAGACTTTGGAACCAACCTAGATGCCCTTCAATAGACGAATGGATAATAAAAATGTGGCATCTATACACAATTGAGTATTACACAGCACTGAAAAATGACAAAATCATAGAATTTGCAGGGAGATGAATGGCATTAGAATAGATTATGCTAAGCGAATCTATCCAATCCTTAAAAAACAAATGCCAAATGTTTCCTTTTATATAGAGAGAGCAAATAAGAAGAGAACAGGGAGGAAGAACATGAGAAAAATATTAAAACTAAACAGAGATGAGTGGGGGGAGAGAAAGGGAGAGAGAAGGAAAAGCATATGGAAATGGTAGGAGACTACTCAATGTTACACAAAATTACATATAAGAGGTTGTGAGGCTAAAGAGGGGAAAACAAGGGAGAGAATTAAACAACAGCAGATGAGGTAGAGAGGGAAGATGGGAGGGGAGGGGGAATAGTAGGGGATAGGAAAGGTAGCAGAATACAACAATAACTAGTATGCTATTATGTAAAAACGTGAGTGTGTAACTGATGTGATTCTGCGATTTGTATTTGGGGTAAAAATGGGAGTTCATAACCCAATTGAGTCAAATGTATGAAAGATGATATATCATGAGTTTTATAATGTTTTGAACAACCAAAAATAAAAAGAATTGAATTTCCAATATTTGAGTCATTTAACAACTTTATTTTTTAATAAAATTGTCTTTTATTTGTTATCTTACTTGCTGGTATCTGCCTTTCAGTTTTAAAAAACTATGAGCTGTAGCCATTCATCCATGTAGTATGTAAAAGAAAATTTTGAGTATCTCCATGTTACCAGATTGGCAAGGCATCAAGGTTTCCTTCACAAACAAGGTGAAGGTTTTGCATTAGAAATTTAACATTCTGCAAAACAATTTTTTTAACTTTCCAATTAAATTTCCAAAAAAATTTAGAAAAAGAAGAATATAATCCCCACAGTAAGAAGGCCTCAAAGTGGAGAAGTGGAGCATTTACGGCAGGCCTATTTGATCACTCCTGGTTCACAGGAAGCATGTCCAATCCACCCTGACGTTAGGCAAATGAGGGGCAAGGGAGCTTATTTTGGGCACTGGTTTGGCTGTGCCCCTCATGGAAAACTACATCCACAGGTTATGATGTGTGTCTATATGGAAGAAGATGAGAACCATGTGGGAGCGTTTTGGTTTTAATTGTGGTCATTTGTGTGGTAGTTGGAAGAGATGACTGGGTCCACCTGGGCTTGAACTCTGATGTGATTCCCCTTAGAGAATGAGATTTGGAACTAACTTCAGAGAAGTATTGCCATGAATGTTGTTGGGATTTCAGGAGGCCACACATGAGAGTCGCCCTTGGAAACTGAGGTCTAGGCCCAGGGAGGCTTTCCAGAGAGCACTGGGAATCTCAGCTGGGATATCACAGGTTTTATTCTGAAAGACTTGGCAGCCATCGTTGAGAGTCAAAACACACATGACCTCACATTGTAGACCTCAATGGGCCTGGCTTCATGTGACAATTTGGCCACTCTTTGGGAAGCCTTGCCTGTGAGAGATCTCCAGATCCTTCATTAAAATGAGCTTCCTCAACATTTAATGGATCCTGAATGAATTGAAACCCACAGTACCAACAATTTCATCTGTGAAAAATAGTTAGATAAATACCATAAAATTTTAGAAATTCTCATGACCAGGTGGCACTGGAGAACCATTGGATGTCCTGTTGCTGATCATGAGTATACCAGACAGTGCCTTGATTGACTAGGTATCATGAAAATCGTGTAGAACAGAGATGCCAGTAAGTTGGAGCCTGCTGAGTAGTGGGCCTAGAGCAGTGGTGTGCAGGTGTGTGATAAAACATCTCTGGTGGGGCCATGTGGATCTGCCATTGACTTTCAAATGCCTTGAGACAGACACGGTGGAGCCAGCAGACCCTTCTATATAAAGGCATCTTGTTATATGGAGATTTTTCACGGCAATGTTTAGAATCAGGTTGCTATGGTCAAGGGGCAAGCTATGTGGGATAGAAGCCTAGTTGGTGCATTCTCATGCAGACACTGACCCACCACAAGTGACAGAACTCCCTCCAGCACTGTGTCCCACTTGAACTCCTTGTATTTCGTGAAGCAAATACCAAACTCCCAGTGCAGCAGCAAGAAACAAAACGAAAAGTCGAGGATGACCAAATGGCTTCACAGTCCACATGGGGAGACACTTAGCCCCAGTGGCCACAATTTAGCTACAAAGAGAGAATTTAGCACTGCTGCCTCATGGTCATTGGAAAATAAGAAACCATGTCCTCCTGGTCACATAGATGCAGACCTAGCTTTGATGGTCTCACTACATCGGAAGTTAAAGCTCCTGAAAACAACATATATTTCAAGTGCCCAAGCTCAGAGGCAATTTCTCAAGAAGTGTTTAGGCCAGCAGATCTCCATGTTTGTGGAGTGTTTACCATGTCACTTACTTTTGGAAACTGCTCTATCAACTCCAAGGTTGTGAACTCCTGAGCATTTTTCATTCTAAATATATATTCACAGATTTTCTAACTCTTCTCCTCTAATTCTGACTTACTTGGGGCAAAGGGAATGTCAAGTCATTGTTCTGGATGAGAGAGGGAAGATTGTTTTGTAGCACATATTTGCATACACATTGGATTCATTTTCCAATTTTCTGTTTGAAATACTGAATCCCTGACACTAACCCATACCCTACTAAACTCTGACTACTAATCTTAATATAATGGAGAAAAATAACCCAAACAGAATAGAAATACAAGCATTTCAGAAGAAGCATGGTGTATAGTTGGAATTACCTTTTGCATGATATAAGGTAGGAGTTATAAATCTAGTCAATTATTTGTTGAAATAATTTTCCATGTGTTTTTAAAGTTAAGAAAAATGTGAATTCCTGTCTCCCTTTCTCTGTAGCCTATTAAGCAAATGTATTTTTATATGCACAAATAGAATCCTACCTGGTCCTGGTTTCACATATACATTCTTGTGAGGTGGCTGACTTGGCAGATACAAATTGTGAGAAGAGATCACTCCTCCTAAACGCTGTTTTAACTGAAAATTGAACCCATGGGTGAGCTTCCTAGATGAACAACACTATACACATATTCATGTTCAGTAAAATGAATATTTTGGGATATGCGGATGAGTTATTTTTCATGATGAATTTCAATTGGCATATATATTGCTACATTATAATGTGTGTGTTTGTGTGTCTATATATACATTATATATATATATATATATATATATATATATATATATATATATATATATTCTCCAGATTTACCAAAATATGAAATATATGTGTCTTCTTATACACCGCCTGAATTCATTCATATTCATATATGTGGATTTATAATCAACTTTTAAAAAGTTTATTCTCAGAAATATACATCCACTGAAATAAATATTTGTTTCCTAGTACTGAAAACTAACTTCAGGGAAGGGTGCTTACAAATCCTAATATTTCTACAGTAACTGAGCAAGTTTAACATCAATGCAAGTAGATTCCTATTGGATATGGTGTGTTTATTAAAGTTCATTTTAATCAAACCTGGTACGTTATTATTTCTTCAGTTTATAGACATCATAAATTATATCCTTTCATTCACAAGTTCACAAATTTATAAACATTTGGTTCACTTTCAATCACTTCCTCCTTCAGAACATTTATATTTCTCCATGTTTCTTGACTGGTCTTTTCACTAGACTTCTTTCTAAAGACATTATTTTCGATTCCATAATCATTTTTGAAGCAAAACTCACACACTATTTATGATAAACGGTAACCCTAATATAACCATTAGATATATAAGTGGTTGGAATGAATGTATGTATATCAATAAATGATTTCCTCTATTTTTTCAGATATCAATACAATCCATTATTTAAATTTGGAACCAGTCATATAATTTATTCACAGTATGGTCTATTAATGCATCATCTCTATATTCATCAACACAGGGTAAGCCGATTAGTATCCCCAGTACTAATTTATATCTTTTCAAAATATTTCCCCCAGAAATGGTGGAAGAAATACTCATGTCACCTGATCTTCATATACATATTAACACAGTAATATTCTGGACACAAAATGCGAAGGTCACCCTTATGATTGTACCAAAGCCTCAATGGAATGTGAACATGGATTACTAAATATATCCATGTCCAGGTTGCCTAATGCTCTCAAATGTCAATCTTATTGGTGACTACAAATTGGTTTCTTCTTAAGATTATGTATTCAACCTCAACCCTGTTGAAAATGTCTAATCCTATCACGTTATACTTTGCCTGATTTCCTAATGTCTCTATTGATGTCTGCTTTCCTACATATTTTCCCCAGTTCATCATTGTGCCTGACTCTTCACATATGGTGTCATTTATATTCACTCTCTAACCAAAACCCTATTGCTAAAGTACATTTGGTCCAAATCCTAGACTCACTCTTCCTTCTAAACCTACTGACTATCTTCCTAATCCTACACACAATCCCTTTTTGACTGGATGATCTCTTCTACATTTAATCATCTGAGGTACAGGGTCTTATGCCATTGTATATCAATTTAACTGAGACCTCGGTGCAAAACATAACTCAAGCTAAGGATCCCAATCAAGGGTCCAAATCCTTCTGGGCTTCAAATATTACCTAGATTTCTGTTTTCATACTTATGTTCTACCTCTATATTCTTATAAATATCGCTGGTTCCCAATACCATTATTCATCCAGCAGAATGATTTCCAACCCAAATCGAACATGCTATTAATCCTAACCATACAATGTTCTTTCAATCTCACTTTACAGAAGAGCAGGGACAAAGTTGGTATTACAATACAGGAAGTTAGGAGATCTTCCAACTGCTGAGTACCTCAAAATCCATGCAGAAATGATCCCTGGAGAAGATGCAGGCAGCTATGAAGGACCTGAGAGAACAAAAGTCATATTCCATGGCAAAAAACATGGTCAGGATGAAAAGATGTGTCTGAGTCAGCCTCTCTATTCTTTATGTAGGGAAGATGGACCAAACCAGGCCTGTGTGGAGAGCTGTTCCCAGGTAACTATGGTTTCTATACCATTCTAACATGAGAAAGTATCACAGGAAGTAGGGCAGCCTCCATGTCAGGAGACAATAGGAAGAAACTGTTAGGACAAAGTGGTGGCCAAGACAGTGACCTCATTCATTTTCTGAAGGTAGTGACCTCACCTCACTTCCTTGGTGATGGAGCTCTCTGAATTTTGTGATCCAGGAAGCAAGGCACCCTGAGCCAGTCCCAGTCCCAGTTGCAGTGGGCTCATTTCTTTGGATTTTCCAGGAACAGAGTCAGTCTTTCTTGGTACCTACTGATGTAAGGGTTGCCAAATACCAAGAAAGCTCTGAAGAGGGGTCTTTCCTGAGAGGATAGGAATTGGCTCACCACTGCGTCCTTACAACTTCACAGATTTGACCAAGGAGACCAGATCTGAGACAGAAAGGCCATTTCTGGGGAGCATTGTATGTCCTACCAGTCAGAGGACATTCCAGATAGTCACAGACCTACTTGGAAGAAGGAGGTGCATTAGAGGGTGTTGGTTTGTGTTTGTGGTTTTTTCACATGATCTGAGAATAGGTAAAAAAGGAGGTTTGTTTGGTTTGGAGTGGACTGTTTCTAGTAAGTCATTTGACAAGGAGACTGTTTCTGTGTCTGTGTATCCCATTGTGTTTTTCTTTGTAGATATTAGAAAAGAAAATAGCTCATTGGGTGTGTCCTGTCTAGTAGAAAACTTCCCAGTATGCATCCTTCCCAATTAATGAATGGACTGAGGCTTGCCTTATCCATGGGCAACACCTGCTATCTACCTAAGTTCTCATTTTTTTCCTGAATTCTGGCCACTCTCAAGATTAGTATCATGTATTTTTGTACAAGATACGTACCACCTCCAAGCTCTGTGACATGGCCATGTACTGGATAGTTGAAGAGAATGGCGAGCATCTCAGAAAACTCACATATCAGAGTAACCAGGAAAGTCTCCTAGGAGAAACCCTGCTTGGGGGCTTTTGATTACCTATTGTTCTGTTGCTCTGAATGTCAGAAAGGTCTTTGCCTCAGGCCAAACCTTAGTGAAGCCTGAAGAAAAGAGTTTTCAAATGGAAATGAATGGGAATCACCTGTGGCTTTTTACTTTATTGCTTTGGAAAAAGATTTGTCTGAATCAGCCTCTTGGCCCTGTGTGAGCCTGTGGTTTAGATTTTCAGCACCTGATGGGTCTAGAGAAAGATCCCATGTGGGCATTCAAAACCAAAATGGAAAAAAGATCAGTCATTTTGGATGAAGCCTCTCGCCTTCCTCTGTAATATTTCTGACCTCCATCAAGTGAGAATAGGGATCATTTGTGTCAAATGAGTTCTTCAAAGCCCTGCAGAGGCTGGACAATAGGTGCTTGCGTTTTCTCATGACTCCAATTCACACAAAGAATCTATACCCCACAGTCAGTAGGCCTCAAATTTGAGAAGTGGAGCAGTATTAACAGCAGTCCTATATGATCACTTCTGTTTCACAGGAATGTTGTCCAGGCCACCCTGACTTTAGGCAAATGAGGGGCAAGGGAGATTATTTTTGACACTGTCTTGGGCTGTGCCCCTGATGGAAACCTCCAGCTAGAGTTTATGATTAGTGTCTATATAAAAGAAGAAGAGGGCCCTGTGGGAGTGTTTTGGTTTTAATTGTCATCATTTGTGTGGCAATTGGAAGAGATGCCTGGGTCCACCTGGGCTTGAACTCTGTTGTGATTCCCCTTAGAGACTGAGTTGTGGAACTGAACTCAGAGAAGTATTGCCATGAATTGTGTTGGGATTTTTGGAGGCCACGCATGAGATTCGCCATTGGAAACTGAGATCTAGGCCCAAGGTGACTTTCCACAGAGCACTGGGAATCTCAGCCAGGATATCACAAGATTTTATTTTGAAAGATTGTCAGCCATAGTTGAGAGTCAAAACACACATGGAATTCACATTGTAGACCTCAATGGGCCTGGCTTCATGTGACCTTTTGCCCACTCTTTGGGAAGCCTTGCCTGTGAAAGTTCTCCAGAGCTTTCATTGAAATGAGATTCCTCACCTTTTAATGGTTCCTGTATAAATTAAATCCCACATTGCCTCCAACTTCATTATTGAAAAATATCTAGATAAATACCATGAATTTTTTGAAATTACTATGACCAGGTTGCACTGGAGAACTTCTGAATGTCCTGTTCCTGATCATGATTGTACCAGACAGTGCCTTGATTGACTGGGTTTCATGAAAAAAGTGTAGAACATAGATGCCAGAAAGTTGGAGCCTGCAGACTAGTGGGCCTAGAGCAGAGGAGTGTAGGTGTGTGAAAAAAACATTTGTGGTGGGGCCACGTGGATCTGCCATTGGCTTTGAAAGACTTGTGACTGACATGGTACAGCCAGCAGACCCTTCTATGTAAGGGCATCTTGTTATATGGAGAGGATTCCTGCCAAAGGTCAGAATCAGGTTGCTCTTGTCAAGTTGAAAAGCTATGTGGGATTGAAGCCTCACTGGTGCATTTTACTAACCCACCACACGTGAGAGTACATCCTCCAGCACTGTGTCCCAGTAGAACTCCTTGTATTTCGTGAAGCCAATACCAAACTCACAGTGCAGCAGTAAAAAACACCACGAAAGTGGATAATGACCAAATGGCTCTACAGACAACACAGTTAGATACTTAGACCCCAGTGGCCAAAGTTTACCTACAAAGAGAGAATTCAGCACTGCTGCCTCATGTTCACTAGAAAACAAAAAACCATGTCATCCAGGTCACATAGATGGAGACCCAGAATTGATGGTCTCACTACAAAGGAAGCTAAAACTCCTGACAACAATATATATTTTAACTGCCCGACCTCAGAGGCAGTTTCTCAAAAAGTCATTGGGCCAGCAGAGCTCCATGTTTGTGGAGTGTTTACCCTCTCCCTTTTTGTAACCCGTTCTACCTCCTACAAGTTTGTGAACTCCTGAGCATTTTTCTTTCCACATATGTATTCACAGATTTTCTAACTTTTCTCCACTAATTGTGTCTTATTTGGGGCGAAGGTAATGTCAAAGCATTGTTCTGGATGAGAGTGGGATGATTTTTGTGTAGCACATATTTGCATACACATTAGATTTATTTTCATATTTTCCATTTGAAATACTGAATCCCTGACACTAACCCATACCCTACTAGACTCTGACTACTAATCCAAATATGATGGAGAAAAAGAAACTTAACAGAATAGAAATACAGGCCTTTCATAGGAGGCATGGTGTATACTTGGACTTGCCTTTGGCTTTATCAACGGTATGTGTTATAAATATAGTCAACTTTTCATTGTAATACTTCTCCATGAGTTTTTAAAATTAACACATATGTAAATTGCTGTCTCCCTTTCTCTGTAGCCTATTCATCACATGTATTTTTTAATGCATCTTTAGAATTCTACCTGGTATCACATGTACATTCTTGTGAGCTTGATTATTTTGGAAGATACAAATTGTGAGAAGAGATCACTCCCTCTAAATACTGATGGAACTGGAAATTCAACCTATGGGTGAATTTCCTAGATGAACAATATTATGCATAAATAAATGTTCAGTAAAATGAATATTTTTGGATACGTGGATGATATCTATTTTATTATGATTTTCAAATGGCATATATATTGCTACATTTTAATGTCTGTGTATGTGAGTATCTATCTATCTATCTATCTATCTATCTATCTATATAGATATAGATATCTACTCTTTAGATTTTCCAAAATATGAAATATATGTGTCTTATTATACACTTTCTAAATTTACTCATGTGTGTGTATGTGGATTTATAATCAAATTTTCACAAAATAATTCTTAGAAATATTCATCCACCTTAAATACATATTTATTTCCTAGTACTGAAAACTAAATTCAGTGAATGGTGCATACAAATCGTAATATTTCCACAGTGACTGACCCAGTTTCACATCAATGCAAGTAGACACCTATGGGACCATGATGTGTATTTTGAAGTTCATTTTTATTCAACACTGATACATTACTATTTCTGCAGTTTATGGACATAATAGGATATATTCTTTCATCCACAATTTCACAAATTTATAGGCATTTAGTTCACTTTCAATCACTTCCTACTTCAGAACACATGTATTCCTCCATGTTTCTTGACTGTTCTTTTAATGAGATTCTTTCCAAACACATTATTTTTGATTTCCATAATCATTTTTGAAGCAAAACTCAGACACTCTTCATGATAAACCATAATGCTAATATTACCATTAGATGTATAACTGGTTAGAATGAATTTATGTATATCAATATAAGATTTCCTATATATTTTCAGATATCAATTCAATCCATTATTTAAAGTTTGAACCAGTTATATTATTTATTCACAGTATGGTCTATTAAGGCATCATCTCTATATTCATAGACCGATGGTATACCTATTTGTATCCCAAATACTAATTTATAAGTCTTTAAAATATTGCTTTAAGAATATTGGAAGAAATACTCTAGCCACCTGATATATATATACATTTCATCACAGTAATATTCCTGACACAAAATGCAACGGACACACTTATGATTGTACCAAAGCCTATATTGAAAGTGAGCATGTATTACTAACAACATCCATGTCCTGATTAACTAATGATCTCAAATATCATTCCTATTGGTGAGTACATATTTGTTTCTTCCTAAGATTAAATATTGAAACTGAACCCTGTTAAAAATGTCTCATCCTATCACTCACTTTGTACTTTGCCTGATTTCCTAATGTCTCTATTGATATCTGATTTCCTACACATTTTCCCCAGTTCATCACTGTGACTGACTCTTGAAATATGCTGACATTTACATTCACTCTCTAACAAAACCCCTATATCTAAAGAACTTTTGGTCCAACTCCTAGACTCACTGAAATGGGTTCTTCAAAGCCCTGCAGAGGGTAGCCCATAGGTGCTTGGGTTTTCTCATGACCCCAATTCACATAAAGAATCTATGCCCCACAGAGAGTAGGCCTCAAATTGGAGAAGTAGAGCAGTATTAATGGCAGGCCTACTTGATCACACCTGATTCACAGGAAGGGTTTCCAGGCCACCCTGAATTTAGGCAAATAAGGGGCAAATGAGCTTATTTTGGACACTGTCTTAGGCTGCGCCCCTCATGGAAACCTCCAGCAAGAAGTTATGATGAGAGTTTATATTGAAGAAGATGAGGGCCATGTGGGAGTGTTTTGGTTTAATTGTGGTCATTTGTGTGGTAGTTGGAAGAGATGACTGGGTCCACATGGGCTTGAACTCTGGAGTGATTCCCCTTAGAGACTGAGTTCTGGAAATGAACTCAGAGAAGTATTGACATGAATTGTGTTGGGATTTTAGGAGGCCACACATGAGAGTTGCCCTTGGAGACTGAGATCTAGGCCCAGGATAGCTTTCCAAAGAGCACTGGGAATCTCAGCCAGGATATCACATGACTTTATTCAGAAAGACGTGGCAGCCATTGTTGAGAGTCTAAACACACATGGACCTCAATTGTAGACCTCAATGGGCCTGGCTTAATGTGACCTTTTGGCCACTCTTTGGGAAGCCTTGCCTCTGAGAGTTCTCCTGAGCTTTAATTGAAATAATCTTCCTCACCATTTCATGGTTCCTGAATAAATTGAAAGCCACAGTGCCTCCAAATTCATCCTTGAAAATTGGCTATATAAATACCATGAATTTTTTAAATTCCCATGAACAGGTGGCACTGGAGAACCTTTGGATATCTGTTGCTGATCACGAGTGTACCAGACATTGCATTGATTGACTGGGTTTCATGAAAATGGTGAGAACAGAGATGCCAGAAAGTTGGAGCCTGCTGACTAGTGGGCCCAGAGCAGTGGTGGGCAGGTGTATGATAAAACATCTGTCGTGGGGACACGTGGTTCTGCCATTGGTTTCCGAATGATTTGTGACTGACATGGTGCAGCCAGCAGAACCTTACAAGTAAAGGGACCTTGTTATATGGAGAGGTTTCAGGGCAATGTTCAGAATCAGGTTGCTATGGACATGGGTGCAAGCTTTTTGGGATAGAAGCCTGGTTGGTGCATTCTCCTGCAGACCCTCATCCACTACACGTGAGAGTACTCCCTCTAGCACTGTGTCCCAGTTTTTCTCCTTGTATTACGTGAAGCCAATACCAAACTCCCAGTGCAGCAGTAAGAAACACCACGAAAAGTGGAGTATGACCAAATGGCTTCACAGATCACATGGTTAGACACTTAGACCCCAGTGTCCTCAGTTTACTAACAAAGGGAAAATTCAGAACTTCTGCCTCATGTTCAATAGCATATAAGGAACCATGTCATCCAGGTCACATAGATGCCGACCCAGGTTTGATGGTCTCAATACAAAGGAAGCTAAAGCTCCTGACAACAACAAATTTTTCAAGGGCCCAAACTCAGAGGCAGTTTCTCAACAACTCATTAGGCCACCAGAGTTCCATGTTTGTGGAGTGTTTACCCTGTACCTTACTTTTGGAAATTCCACTACCACCTCCAAGGTTGTGAACTCCTGAGCATTTTCTTTTCCAGATATATATTCACAGACTTTCAAACTCTTCTCCACTAATTGTGTATTACTTGTGGCGAAGGAAATATCAAGGCATTGTTTTGGAGGACAGTGGGAAGATTTTTGTCTAGCAAATATTTGCATACACATTAGATTCATTTTCCTATTTTCCATTAGAAATACTGAATCCCTGTCACTAACCCATACCCTACTAGACTCTGACTACTAATCTTAATATGATGTAGAAAAAGAAACCTAACAGAATAGAAATACAGGCCATTCATAGGAGGCATGGTGTATACTAGGACTTGCCTTCTGCTTTATCAAGTGAATGTGTTATAAATCTAGTCAACTTTTCATTGTAATACTTCTCCATGAGTTTTTAAAGTTAACACATATGTACATTTCTGTCTCCCTTTCTCTGTACCCTATTCATCTCATGAAATTTATTATGCATATTTAGTATCCTACCTGGTATCACACGTACATTCTTGTGAGCTTGCTGTTTTAGGAAGATACAAATTGTGAGAAGAGATCACTCCCCCTAAATACTGATGGAACTGAAAATTCAACATATGGGTGAATTTCCTAGATGAACAGCATTATACATAAATCCATGCTCAGTAAAAAGAATAGTTTTGGATATGAGGATGATATATATTTCATGATGAATTTTGATTGGCATACATATTACTACATTTTAATGTCTGTGTTTGTATCTTTATATATATATATATATATTTTTTTTTTCTCCAGATTATTCAAAATATGAAATATATGTGTCTTATTTTACACTCACTAATTTAACTCATGTTCCTATATGTGGATTTATAATCAAATTTTCACAAAATTATTCTCAGAAATATTCATCCACATGAAATACATATTTATTTCCCAGTACTGAAAACTAACTTCGGTGAAAGGTGCTTACAAATCCTAATATTTGTACAGTAGCTGACCCAGTTTAACATCAATGCAAGTAAAATCCTATGGGACATGATGTGTATTTTGAAGTTCATTTTTATTCAACACTGGTACATTACTATTTCTTCAGTTTATGGACATTATAAGATAATACTTTTCATCCACAAGTTAACAAATCTGTACGCATTTGGTTCACTTGCAATTACTTCCTGCTTCAGAATATATGTATTCCTCCATGTTTCTTGACTGTACTTTTCATGAGATTATTTCCAAACACATTATTTTCGATTTCCATAATCATTTTTGAAGCAAAACTCCCACACTCTTCATGATAAACCATAATGCTAAAATTACCATTAGATGTATAACTGGTTAGAATGAACTTATGTATATCAATATAAGATTTCCTATATATTTTCAGATATCAATTCAATCCATTATTTAAAGTTTGATCAAGTTATATTATTTATTTACAGTATGGTCTATTAAGGCATCATCTTTATAATCATAGGCACAGGGTACACGTACTTGTGTCCCCAATACTAATTTATAAATCTTAAAATGTTGCTTTCAGAAATGTTTGAAGAAATACTGTAGTCACCTGATATACATTTACATTTCATCACAGTAATATTCCTGATAAAAAATGCAACGGACACCCTTATGATTGTACCAAAGCCTAAATTTAATGTGAGCATGTATTACTAACAACATCCATGTCCTGATTAACTAATGATCTCAAATATCATTCCTATTGGTGACTACATATTTGTTTCTTCCTAAGATTATATATTCAAACTCAACCCTGTTAAAAACGTCTTATCCTATTACTCACTTTGTACTTTCCCTGATTTCCTAATGTCTCTATTGATATCTGCTTTCCTACACATTTTCCCCAGTTCATCACTGTGACTGACTCTTCACATATGCTGACATTTGCATTCACTCTCTAACCAAAACCCTATATCTAAATAACTTTTGGAACTATCCCTTTTTGTCTGGAGGATCTCTTCCTCATTCAGTCATCCAAGGTACAAGGTCCTATGCCATTGTATAACGATTTATTTGAGACAACTTTGCGGAAATAATTCAAAGCTAAGTATCCCAATCAAGGGCCCAGTGTTCATCTGGGTTTCAAATCTTTCCTAGATTTCTGTATTCATACTTATATTACACCTATATATGCTAGTAAATATCGGAGGTCCCCAATACCATTATTCATCTCGCAGAATGATTCCTAACCCAAATTGAACATGTTATTAACCCTAACCATGCACTGTTCCCTCAATTTAACTTTACAAAGACCAGGGACAGAGTTGGTGTTATAATACAGGTAGGTAGGGGATCTTCCACCTGTTGAGAACCTCAAGTTCCATGCAGAAATAAACCCTGAAGAAGATGTAGGCAGCTATGAAGGACCTGAGAGAGCAACAGTAATCTTCCTTGGTAAAATACCTGGTCAGGATGAAGCGATGTGTCTGAATAAGCCTCTCTTTTCTTAAAGTAGAGAAGATGGACCAAACCAGGTCTGTGTGGAGAGCTGTTAACATGTGCCTATGGTTGATATACCATTCTATCTTGTGAATGTGACACAGGAAGTAGGGGAAGCCTCTCTCTCGTGGGACCCTTGGAAGCAAATGTTAGGATAAAGTGGTTACCAAGGTAGTGACCTCATTCAGTTCCTGAAGGAAGTGACCTACCTCACTTCCTTGGTGATGGAACTCTCTGAACTTGGGATCCAGGAAGCCAGGCACTCAGAGCCAGTCCCAGTCCCAGTCCCAGTGGGTTCACTTGTTTGGATTTACCAAGGACAGAGTCAGTCTTTTTGGTACATACTGATGTGTGGATGGCTAAATGCCAGGAAAGCTCTGAAGAGGGGCCTTTCCTGAGAAAGCAGGTAGTGACTCACTGATTGATGCTGAAAACTTTACAGAGTTGGTAAAGGAGACCTGATCTGAGACAGGACAGTCCATTTCGAGGGAGCAGAGTAAGGCCCATCAGTCTGAGGACACTCTGGATAGTCACAGACCTACTTGGGGGAAGGAGGTGCCTTTGTGGGTGTGGGTGTGAATTTGTGTTTTTTTATCATGTTCTGAGAATAGGTAGGAAAGGCAGTATGTTTGGTTTGGAGTGGACTGTTTTTAGTAAGTCATTTGACAAGGCGAGTGTTTTTAGGTCTGTGTATCCCACTGTTTTCGTGGTTGTAGACAACACCTACTTCTTTCCTTAGTTCCTGTTTTCTTCCTGAATTCTGGCCACTCTCCAGAATAGGCTCATGTTTTTTTGTCCAAGATATGGACCTCCGTCGAGTTCTGTGACATGGCCATGTACTGGATAGATGAAGGGAATTGGGAGCATCTCTGAAAACTCGGATATCAGTGTGACCAGTAAAGTCTCAGTAGAGAAACCCTGCTTTGTGCCTTTTGCTTACCTACTGTTCTGTTGACCTGAATGTCAGGAAGGTCTTTTCCTCAGGCCACCAGTTTGTGAAGCCTGAAGAAAAGTGCTTTCAATTGGAAATGAATGAGCATCACCTGTGGCTCTTTGCTTAATTGCTTTGGAAAGGGATGTGTCTGAATCATCCTTTCGGCTCTGAGAGAGGCTGTGGCTTTGATTATCAGCACCTGATGGATCTAAAGAAAGATCCCATGTGTGCATCCAAAACCAAAATGGAAAAAGATCAGTCATTGTGGATGAAGTCTCTTGCTTCCTCTGTTAGGTTCCTGACCTCCATTAAGTAAGTATAGGGATCCTTTGAGACAAATGAGTTCTTCAAAGCCCTGCAGCAGTGCTTGGGTTCTCACATGACTCCAAATCACATAAAGAATCTATACCTCACAGTCAGTAGGCTTCAAAATGAAGAAACAGAGCAGTATTACTGGCAGGCCTATTTGATCAATCCTGGTTTACAGGAAGGGTGTCCAGGAAACCCTGACTTTAGGAAAATGAGGGGCAAGGGAACTTATTTTGGACACTGTCTTGGGCTGCGCCCCTTATGGAAACCTCCACCCAGAGGTTATGATGAATGTCTACATGGAAGAATATGAGGGCCATGTGGGAGTATTTTGGTTTTAATTGAACATATTGTTAACCCTAACCATACACTGTTCCCTCAATCTAAGTGTTCAGAAAAGCAGGGAAAGATTTGGTCTTACAATACAGGAATGCAGGGGATCTTCCACCTGCTGAAAACTTCAAAGTTCCATGCAGAAATGAACCCTGGAGAAGATGTAGGCAGCTATGAAGGATCTGAGAGAGCAAAAGGCATCTTCCATGGCAAACAGCCTGGTCAGGATGAAGGGTTGTGTCTGAATCAGATTCTCTCTTCTTAATGTAGAGGAGAGGCCTGTGTGGAGAGCTGTTCAGAGGTGACTATTGTTTCTTTACCATTCTAACTTGTGAAAGTGTCACAGGAAGTAGGGACATCCTCCATGTTATGAGACCTTAGGAAGCAAATGTTAGGACAAGTTGGTTGCCAAGGCAGTGACCTCACTCAGTTACTAAAGGAAGTGACCTCACCTCACATCCTTGTTGATGGAACTCTCCAAATTTGGGTTCCAGGAATCTAGGCACCCAGGCCCAGTCCCAGCACCAGTTCCAGTGTTCTTACTTGTTTGGATTTTCCAAGGACAGAGTCAGTCTTTTGTGGTACCTACTTATGTGAGAATGGCCAAATTCCAGAAAAATTCTGAAGAGGGGCCCTTCCGGAGAAAACAGATAGAGGCTCACTGCTGGCTCCTGACAACTTCACAGAGTTGACCAAGGAGTCCAGATCTGAGACAGGACAGACCATTTCTGGAGAACATAGTATGGCCCTCCAGTCAGAGGACACTCTGGATAGTTCCAGACCCACTTGGGGGAAGGAGGTGCCTTTGTGGTTGTGGGTGTGGGTTTGTGGTTTTTTCTTTTGTTCTGAGAATAGTTAGGAAAGGGGGTGTGTTTGGTTTGGAGTGGACTGTTTCTAGTTAGTCCTTTGACAAGGCGAGTGTTTTTAGGTCTGTGTATCCCACTGTTTTCGTGGTTGTAGACATTAGAAAAGATAATGCCTCAATGGGTGTATCCTCTCAAGGAGAAAACTTCCCAGCATTCATCCGGCACAATTTATGAATGGAGTGTGGCTTGCCTTATCAATGGGCAACACCAACTATCTTTCTACGTTCCTGTTTTCTTCCTGAATTCTGGCCACTCTCCATAATAGGCTCATGATTTTGTGTCAAATATATGTACCACTTCCAAGCTCTGTGACATGGCCATGTACTGGTAGCTGAAGGGAATGGCAAGCATCTCAGAAAACTCAGATATCAGTGTAGCCAGTAAAGTCTCAGTGGAGAAACCCTGCTTTGGGCCTTTTGATTACCTATTGTTATGTTGCCCTGAATATCAGGAAAGTCTTTGTCTCAGGCCACCCCTTTGTGAAGCCTGAAGAAAACAGTTTTCACATGGAAATGAATGGGCATTACCTTTGAGTTTACAATAAAACCTTCACAGATTTGGCTCTCATTAAGTTAAAAATACTTTTAGATTGTATCTCAGTGTAAAAAGTAACATGGAACTGTACATATCTTATTGATAACAAGTCCAATTATAGAACACAAATGATATACATAAATCTCCAACACTCCAACATGTTTTTCTTTTAAGCCTAGAATTACCATACAACCTTAGAACACCAGCTTGATACAATGGTCTTTGCAAGCTTCTACCTTACAGACTTGTATACCTGGAAGATATGAACACATTAACACCACAATTACATTGATGTTTTTGTATTAAACAAGTTTAGATTTTAAAGAAATAACATGGCACAATTTTATAAAAACAGTACTTGTTTTACCAGCTGTTTAATTTTTTAAGATTACTTGCTCAAAACTTACACATATAACCAAGTTACACACACCTTTTTTTATTATTTACTTAAACCCTTTTAATTACTTAATCATATAGACTCTCTTATCCAGAAACACGTTTTTCCTCTATTATATCTATATCTAGAACCTTTTAGTTTCTCTTTTCCATCTACTAACCTCTTTCTGTTCACATTTCAATACAATGCTTTTCAATTTCTGAATTTAAGCAGATTATTTTATAGACATCTACATTTTATTAGGGCCTTTTTGAAAACCTAGAAAACTTATTGGCCTAATTTTAAAGACATCTTTATTTTTATCTGTTTACCCAATTTGAATTAAAACATATGAATCACGTGAATCAAAGACATTTGGATACATTTTTAAATTTTTCATGAGCGCTCCTCATCTGTCAATTGTCATATCCCTGCATGATATATGGACATACACACATACAGACATACCAACATACAACACGTAACACAAATGTAACACATAACACAATAGTAAAGGCCTTGTAGCTTTTTTCAGGTGAAATCTCCATTGCAATGCTGAAAACTCCAGAGTCGATCAAAAATAGAACTGATCAGAAAACATTAACCCATCAGCAGAATCAAGATCATGAGCTCAAAAAAAAATTACAGAATCTAAGAAAAGCAAGAGTCCTAAAAATGATGACTGGCCAGTAATTAGTAAATACCATATTATATACTTTTTTGGTTAGGTCTAGTTTGAGTTCAGGTAAAAAGACACATTTACTCTTTTTATCTGTCTCCTGCTGAGTGCTGCAGGCTTCTTTTATTTGCATATCAAAGTAAGTCCTGGCTGAGGTCTGGAAAACTGGAAAGACTGGAATTCTGAGAAGAAACCTCACGCCTAAGGCATTTATCTATAAGTCATAATTTCCAGGTTTGGATGTTGAAAATTTTGATGCAAGTTGAAGATGTAATTCTCAAAATTTTATTTCTTTAGATTTTTCTACACTAGAAAAACTTGCTCACACAAAACTGAAAATAGGATCATTTTTTGATAATATTAATGCCACCATCAGAAGAAGTTTCTATAGGATCATTAAGCCCCTTTCTTTGTTATGAAGTTTCTAATAGTATTAAGTTAAATTAAATTGGCTGAAAAATTTTTAAAAAGAACCACATGCTACCATGTGTATCCGAAATTAAGCTTTAAAAATTTCCAAGACTGTTGCTAATTAATGTCATTTCAATAAGCCAGACCAACATTTTAATTTAGTACCATTTTTTAAAATCTTACACACTGATGGGAATAGATACCATATCATAATTTATTATCTCTTCCCAAGTTAATGCACTGATATATCTAGTGAAATTTTTTCAGGCTGTCTAGTTCAAAATTAAAACTCTTTATTTTTTTTTTACCCTAAGTATTTAAGTTTCCTAGCATGAACTACCTGAAATCAAACTAAACAATTGTTTAAACCCAACTTTTAACTGTAAGATAGTGCAATGCTTTAGAAACCCATTTAGATACCAGATGGTTAAAATAAAAAAAATCATTTCTAGATACACATTCACCCTAGATCATCCCCAAGAAACAATCTATAATATCAACATATTAATGCATTCATTGTCCCTTTTGTTAAGTAAACAGAGGTGGAGAAATCCTTAAAGTGCACGTAAGGAATAAGGGAGTTCCCCACAGCAAAATGGATCTGGCAGCTGCTGGGAGTCCCTTAGCCTCACCATTTACTTACAGGATTAGTTCCTCTGGTTTGCTTTGACCCCAGGCACCAGGCATATTCTATGTCTCCCAACTTTGCAGTAGTCAGCTCCCAAAAATTTCATTCTCTGCTTCAATTGTTTTGAGTGCTAGGCTTCCCCAAGAGGGCAGAGTGGGGTTTATTTAAAGTCCCCTCTGGGGTGTCAAAATTTATGACTGAAGGCTTGGTTCCCATCCCAAAGCCAATTAATGCCAATTTAATAATGAGAACAGGGTTTTGAGAAAAGTTTAAGCGAGATATCAAAGTTCTTAGACCCCAGACATTTCCCTCTGCAGTGGGCATGCTCAATCCAACTACGGGAAGAAAAGAAATCACTGCTTCCGTAATGTTGCTTAACAAAGGGGAGTAAAGTTTATCAAAGTTCTTTAAAGCACAGCTAAGAGAGGTGAAAAGGTGAGAACAGAAAAACTGGCGGTTCTATTGACTTTTGGTCCCTCACAGGAGAAGCATTAGTTTAAAATTTAGCTAAAGTAACTTCCACATATGTAATGCAGGTTGGAACTCGGGACTCTGCATCGGACCAAACAATGCCATCACATTTAACAGAAACACAGATAAAATGACACACAAAGACCATCATGCAGCTCCCGTTTGTTCACAACCCCAAGATCTACAATCTTGTGACTCAGAGAGAATGGAGGCAAGAGGGGGAGGAGTAGAAGGTTTGAGTGATAGGATCCTGGGTGAAGGGGTCGGATTGGAGGCAGGGACCAGGAATGGCTTCAAGGAAAGAGGCATGGAATGGCTTTGTCCCATAATGAGAGTTTCTCAAACAGAGACAAGGACAATACAAACGTGACACAAACATGTACACACAGTTAACATTTAACACGAGTTCAGAAGTAAAGATTAGAACCTAGTAACTGTCAAAACCTGATGGGTTAGACCACAAAGACAGACAGTGAATTCAACCTGAGAGAAAAAAGTAGTCAGCAAGATATGATGGGTTGCCAGCAGAGTCACCTAATGTGGGCTCATTCGTCCCTCCTCACCTAATGAGAGCACATCCGTCACTCCCCGAGTCCTCCAAGGCATCCCTTGCAAGGACATGGCCTGTGGCTTTAGGACACGTTTGTCCACCACTGACAGGGGGAACTTACATTCTCCGCTGGAAGCCACTCTGCCAACCCAAACCAAAAACGGAAAAATGGAACCTGAACAAAAAGCTCTGAGTTATCACAAGGAAAAATGAAAAGAAGCGCCTTACTTACCTCCAGAGGGGTCTGTTGGTGTGTCCTTGTCCTATGCTGCGTGATTCCTGGCCAACGCACCAAATGTAAGGGTCCGGTGAACGTCGGAGGAAGAGACCACCAAGAGAACGCGGCTCATGCAACAGAAAAAGGCGTTCATTGAGGATCCAATCCAGCATGCTGGGGCTACGTGCTCACTCAAGAAGGGAGAGCAGCCCAGAGCCCCGAGCAGGGGTTGAGCAGTGCTTAAGTACACTTTTTGGGGAGGGCGGGACTTTACATATATCACAGTCTCCTTTAAGAAATCAACATACACCGCAGAAAAATCAAACAACAATTCCTAAACATGATTAGTTCATTCATTGGCAGGAACAGGTCAGGCGGGAGTGATAGGTGAGTTCTAAAGCGAGGTACATTCAAACAGATTGGTTTAGGCCTTGCGATGCCTATGTGCCAGGCCACACAGGGTCCTAGGTTATTAAACAACCAGGCGGTCATGGGGAATATTTACTGGGCAGTCCGGAATTGTACTACAAGCTACAGGAATTTCAGGTTTTGCATGTAGCATAGGAACTTAACAATACCTGGTCCTTTACATTTTAACTCAGGCCTTGCAGCTTAGAAACTTTACAAAACCCGGTCTTTTACACTTCAACTTTTACACTTTAATTTCAATTTATTTTACCCTTTCAGATCACTCCTGGTGCACAAGAAGGGTGTCCAAGCCACCCTGAATTTAGGCAAATGAGTGGCAAGGGAGCTTATTTGGGACACTGTCTTGGGCTGTGCCCCTCATGGAAACCTCCAGCCAGATGTTATGATGAGTGCCTTTATAGAAGAAGAGGAGGGCCATGTGAGAGTGTTTTGGTATTAATTGTGGTCATTTGTGTGACGGTTGGAAGAGATGACTGGGTCCACCTGGGCTTGAATTCTTGTGTGATTCCCCTTAGAGACTGACTTCTGGAACTGAACTCAAAGAAGTATTGCCATGAATTGTGGTGATATTTTAAGAGGTCAAGCATGAGAGTCGCCCTTGGAAACTAAGACCAAGGCCGAGGGTGGCTTTCCACAGAGCACTGGGAATTTCAGCAAAGATATCCCATGATTTTATTCTTAAAGACTTGGTAGCCATAGTTGAGAGTCAAAACACACATGGACCTCACATTGTAGACCTCAATGGGCCTGGCTATATCTAACCTTTTGGTCACTCTTTGGGAAGCCTTGCCTATGAGAGTTCTCCAGAGTTTCATTGAAATGAGCTTCCTCAACATTTAATGGTTCTTGAAACCCACAGTGCATACAAACACAATAGAAATACAAGCAGTTCAGAAGAGGCATGGTGTATAGTTGGACTTGCCTTTTGCATTATGTAGGGTAGGTGTTATAAATCTAGTTAATTTTTAATTGAAATAGTTCTCCTTGTGTTTTTAAAGTTAATAAATATGTGAATTCCTGTATCCTTTTCTCTGTAGCCTATTCATCACATGTATTTTTATATAAACATATTGAATCCTACCTGGTATCACATATACATTCTTGTGAGGTGGCTGACATGGCAGATACAAATTATGACAAGAGATCACTCCTCCTAAACGCTATTGGATCATAAAATTCAGCCTAAGGGTAACCTTTCTAGTTGAACAACATTATTCATAAATCCATGTTCAGTAAAATTAATATTTTTGGATCTGTGGACGATATATATTTCATCATGAATTTCAATTGGCATATATATTGCCACTTTATAATGTCTGTGTGTGTTTTGGTCTTTGCTTAATTGCTTTGGAAAGAGATGTGTCTGAATCAGCCTCTTGGCCCTGTGTGAGGCTGTGGCTTAGATTCTCAGCACCTGATGGATCTAAAGAAAGATCCCATGGGTGCATCCAAAACCAAAATGGCCAAAAGAGCAGTTATTGTGGATGAAGACTCTCACCTTCCTCTCTAATGGCCCTGACATCCATCAAGTGAAAATAGGGATCCTTTGGGTCAAATGAGTTCTTTAAAGCCCTGCAGAGTTTAGCCCATAGGTGCTTGGGTTTTCACATGAATCCAATTTACATAAAGAATCTAAACCCCACAGTCATTTGGCCTCAAATTGAAGAAGATAAGGGGCATGTGGGAGCATTTTGTTTTGAATTGTGGTAATTTGTTTGGCGCTTGGAACAGATGACTGGGTCCACCTGGGCTTGAACTCTGGTATGATTCTCCTTAGAGACTGAATTCTGGAAGTGACATCAGAGAAGTATTGTCATGAATTGTGTTTGGATTTTACTAGGCCATGCAACCTAGATCTCAGGTATTAATTGTGGTGCAGGGAGATCTAGGTGCAGGGTGGCTTTGCCCAGAGCACTGGGAATCTCAGCCTGGATATCACATGATTTTATTCTGAAATTCTTTAAAGCCACAGTTGAGAGTCAAAACACACATGGACCTCACATTGTAGACCTCAATGGGCCTGAATTCATGTGACCTTTTGGCCACTCTTTGGGAAGACTTGCCTGTGAGTGTTCTCAAGATCTTTCATTGAAATGAGCTTCTTCAACATTTAATGGTTCCTGAATGAATTGAAACCCACAGAGCCTCCAACTTTATCCTCAAAAAATGGCTTGATAAATTCCATGAAACTTTTGAAATTCCCATAACCAGGTGGCACTGGAAAACTTTTGGATGTCCTGTTGCTGATCATGAGTGTATCTCACAGTGCCTTGACTGACTGGGTTTCATGAAAATTGTGTAGAACAGTGATGCCAGTATGTTGGAGCCTGTTCATTAGTGGGACTAGAGCATAGGTGTGAAGGTGTGTGATAAAACATGTGTGTTGGGGCATGTGGATCTGCCATTGGCTTCCAATTGCCTTGTGACTGACAGGGTACAGCCAGCAGACCCTTATATGTAAAGGCATCTTGTTATATGGATAGGTTTCTGGGCAATGTTCAGAATCAGGTTGCTATGGACAAAGGGGCAACCTATGTGGGACAGAATCCTGGTTGGTGCATTCTCATGCAGACTGTGTCCCTCCACACGTGACAGAACTCCCTCCAGCACTGTGTCCCAGTTGAACTCCTTGTATTTCATGAAGCAAATACCAAACTCCCAGTGCACCAAGGAGTAACACCACGAAAATTGGAGCATGACCAAATGGCTTCACAGTCAACCCGGGGAGACACTTATACCCCAGTGGCCATAGTTTAACTACAAAAAGAGTATTCAGCACTGCTGCCTCATTTTCATTGGAAAATTAGAAACAATGTCCTTCAGGTCACATATTTGCACACCCAGATTTGATGGTCACACAACAAAGGAAGCTAAAGCTCCTGACAACAACATGTATTTTAAGAGCCCAACCTCAGAGAGTTTCTCAAGAAGTCTTTACACAAGCAGAGCTCAATGTTTGTGGAGTGTTTACCCTGTCCCTTACTTTTGGAAACTCCTCTACCACCTACAAGTTTGTGAACTCCTGAGCATTTTTTATTCCTGATATGTATTTACAGATTTTCTAACTTTTCTTCTCTAATTGTATCTTACTTGGAACTAAGGTAATGTCAAGGCAATCTTCTGGATGAGAGTGTGAACATTTTTGTGTAGCACATATTTGCATACCAATTAGAGTCATTTTCCATATTTCCATTCGAAATACTGAATCCTTGACACTAACGCATACCCTAATAGACTCTGACTACTACTCCTAATATGATGGAGAAAAATAACACAAACAGAATAGGAATACAAGCAGTTCAGAGGAATCATAGTGTATAGTTGGACTTGTTTTTTGCATGATTAATTGTAGGTGTTATAAATCTAGTCAATTTTTAATTGAAATAGTTCTCCATGTGTTTTTAATGTTAACAAATATGTGGATACCTATCTCCCTTTCTCTGTAGCCTATTCAGCACATGTATTTTTAAATGCACATATAGAACACTACCTGGTATCACACCTACATTTTGTGAGGTGGCTAATTTGGCAAATACAATTTGTGAGAAGTGATCACTCCTGTTAAACTCTGTTGGAACTGAAAATTTAACCTAGGGGTGTGTTTCCTAGAAGAACAACATTATACATAAATACATGTTCTAAAAGAAATAATTTTGCATCTGTGGAGGATATATATTTCATGATAAATTTGATTGCTAATTTATTGTCTGTGTGTGTTTTTTTGTATATATATATATATATATATATATATATATATATATATATATATATAAATATACATACACTCTCCAGATTTTTCAAAATATGAAATATATGTGTCTTATATACACTCCCTAAATTCATTCATGTTCATGTATATGGATTTATAATCAACTTTTCACAAGATCATTCTCAGAAATATTCATCCACCTGAAATACATATTGTTTCCAGTACTGAAAACTAACTTCAGTTAATGTTGCATACAAATACTAAAAATTCTACAGTAACTGACCCAGTTTAACATCAATGCAAGTACATTCCTATGTGACATGATGTGTATTTTGAAATTCATTTTAATTCAACACTGGTACATTACTATTTCTTCAATTTATGCACATCATAGGATATATATTTCATCCACAAGTTAGCAAACTTATAGGCATTTGTTTCACTTTCAATCACTTCCTGCTTCAGAACACATGGATTCTTCCAGGTTTCTTGACTGGTCTTATAATGAGACTTCTTTCGAAATATATTATTTTTGATTTTTTTTATCACTTTTGAAGCAAAACTGACACTCACTTCATGATAAACCATAACTATAATATCACCACTAGATGTATAACTGGTTGGAATGAATGATTTTATAACAATATAGTATTTTTTATATATTCTCTTATATCAGTTTATTCCATTATTTAAAGTGGAACCAGTTATATTATTTATTCACTATATTGTCTATTCATGCATTATCTCTATATTCATAGACACAGGGTACACCTCTTAGTACCCCCAATACTAATTTATTAGTCTTCTAAATATTGCTCCCAGAAATGGTGGAAGAAATACTCATGTCACCTGATCTACATATGCATGTTATCATAGTAATATTCTGGACACAAAATGCAAAAGTCACACGTATGATTGTACCAAAGCCTAAATGGAAACTGAACATGGATTACTAAAAACATCCATATCCAGGTTGCCTAATGCTCTCAAATGTCAATCCTATTGGTGACCACATTTTTGTTTCTTCCTAAGATTATATATTCAACCTCAAAACTATTGGAAATGTCTAGTTTTTTCACTCACTTTATACTTTGCCTGATTTCCTAATGTCTCTATAGATATCTACTTTCCTACATATTTTTTCCAGTTCAACATTGTGACAGACCCTTCACATGTGCTGACATTGACATTCACTCTCTAACCGAAACCCTATTGCTAATGAACTTTGGTCCAAATCCTATACTCTATCTTCTTCCGAAACATACTGACTATCTTCCTGATCCTATCGACTATCCCTTTTTGAGTGGATGTACTCTACTACATTCAATCATCTGAGGTACAAGGTCCTATGCCATTGTATATCGATTTTTCTGAAACATGTATGCAGAACATAATTCAAAGCTACGTGTCCCAATCTATTGCCAAATGCACTTCTGAGCTTCAAATCTTACCTAGATTTCTGTTTTCATACTTATATTTAACCACTATATTTCTATATATTGCAGGTTCCCAATAACCTTATTCATCCCGCAGAATGATTCCTAACCCAAATCGAACGTGTTATTAACCCTAACCATACACTGTTGCCTCAATCTAACATTACAAAAGAGCAGGGACAGGGCTATTCTTTCAATTAGGGATGTAGGTTATCTTCCAACTGCTGAG
The DNA here is from genome assembly GCF_048772815.1 of Callospermophilus lateralis. Lineage (NCBI taxonomy): Eukaryota > Metazoa > Chordata > Mammalia > Rodentia > Sciuridae > Callospermophilus > Callospermophilus lateralis. The sequence goes on along the minus strand of NW_027512472.1, from coordinate 99,412 downwards.
AACCTCAAAGTTCGATGCAGAAATGATCCCTGGAGAAGATGTAGGCAGCTATGAAGGACCTGCATGAACAAAAGCCATCTTCCATGGCAAACAACCTGGACAGGATGAAGGGATGTGTATGCATCAGACTCTCTCTTCTTAATGTAGAGAAGATGAACCTAACCAGGCCTGCGTGTAGAGCTGTTCCATGGTGTCTATTTTGATATACCATTCTAACTAGTCAAATTGTCACAGGAAGTAGGGGCACCCTCCAACTCATGGAACCATTGGAAGCAAGTCTTAGGACAAAGTTGTTGCCAAGGCAGTGACCTCATTCAGTTGCAAAGAAAGTGACATACCTCATTTCCTTGGTGATGGAACTCTCTGAAATTGGGATGCAAGAAGCCAGGCACCAAGAGCCAGTCCCAGTCCCAGTCCCAGTGGGCTCACTTGTTTGGATTTACCAAGTACAGAGTCAGACCTTCTTGGTACCTACTGATGTGAGGATGGCCAAATGCCAGTAGAGCTCTGAAGAGGGGCCTTTCTTGAGACAGCAGGTTGTGGCTAACAGCAGGCTCCTCGCAGAATAACAGAGTTGGCCAAGGAGACAAGATCTGAGACCAGACAGGCCATTTCGAGTGGAACATAGTATGGCCCACCAGTCAGAGGACACTCCAGATAGTTAAAGACCTATTTTTGGGTAGGAGGTGCCTTTTTGGTTGTGGGTGTGAGTTTGCGGTTTTGTTTCATGTTCTGAGAATAGGTAGGAAAGGTGGTTGGTTTGGTTTGGAGTCGACTGTTTCTAGTAAGTCTATAGACAAGGCGAGTGTTTCTATGTCTGTGTAGCCACTGTGTCCGTGGTTTTAGACATTAGAAACGAGAATGCATCAATGGAGGTGTCCTGTCTAGTAGAAAGCTTCACAGCATTCATCCTGCACAATTGATTAATGGACTGTTGCTTGCCTTATGGATGGGAAACACCTACTAACTTCCTAAGTTGCTGTTTTCTTCCTGAATTCTGGCTACTCTCCAGAATAGTATCATGGTTTATTGTCCAAGATATGTACCACCTCCAAACTCTGTGACATGGCCATGTCCTTGATAGCTGAAGGGAATGGGAACATCTCAGAAAACTCAGATATCAGTGTGACCAGTAAAGTCTCAGTGGAGAAACCCTGCTTGGCTCCATTTGCTTATCTATGTTTCTGTTGCCTTGAATGTCAGGAAGGTCTTTGCCTCAGGCCACCCCTTTGTGAAGCATGAAGAAACAGTTTTCAAATGGAAATGAATGGGCATCACCTGTGGCTCTTTGCTTAATTGCTCTGGAAAGGGATGTGTCTTAGTCAGACACTAGGCCCTGTTTGAGGCTGTGGCTAAGATTCTCAGCTCCTGATAGATCTAAAGAAGATCCCATGAGTGCATCCAAAACCAAAATGGCAAAAAATCTGTCATTGTGGATGAAGTCTCTTGCCTTCTTCTGTTTGGTTCCTGACCTCCATCAAGTGAGAATAGGGATCCTTTGGATCAAATGAGTTCTTCAAAGTCCTGCAGAACTGCTTGGGTTGTCTCATGATGCCAAATCACATAAAGAATCTATACCTGACAGTAAGTAGGCCTCAAATTGGAGAAGCAGAGCAGTATTTGTGGCAGGCCGAGAGCAGTTGTGTGCAGGTGTGTGACAATACATCTGTGGTGGGGTCATGTGGATCTTACATTGGCTTCCAAATGGCTTGTGACTGACATGGTGCAGCTAGCAGAACTTTGTATGTAAAGGCATCATGTTACATGGAGAGTTTTCAGGGCAATGTTCAGAATCAAGTTCCTATGGTAAAGGGGGCAAGCAATGGGGGATAGAAGCCTGGTTGGTGCATTCTCCTGCAGACCCTGACACACCATACGTTACCGGACTCCCTCCAGCATTGTGTCCCAGTTTAACTCCTTGTATGTCATGAACCAAATACAAAACACCCACTGCAGCAGCAAGAAACACCACGAAAAGTGGAGCATGACCAAATGATTTCAAATTCCAGACGGGGAGACACTTATCCCCCAGTGGCCACAGTTTAGCTACAAAGAGTGAATTCAGCACTGCTGCCTCATGTTCATTGGACAATAAGAATTCATGTCCTCCAGGTCACAAAAATGCAGACCCAAGTTTGATGGTCTCACTACAAAGGAAGCTAAAGCTTCTGAAAACAACATATATTTCAAGTACCCAACCTCATTGTCAGTATCTCCAGAAGTGTTTAGGCCAGCAGAGATCCATGTTTGTGGAGTTTTACCCTGTCCCTAAGGTTTGGAAACGTCTCTTCCACCTCAAAGGTTGTGAACTATTGAGCATTTTCCATTCTACGTATGTATTCACAGATTTTCTAACTCTTCTCCTCTAATTGTTTCTTACATGGAGCGTGGTTATTTCAAGCCATTGTTCTGAATGAAAGTGGGAATTTTTTGTGTGTAGCACGTATTTGCATACACATTGGATTCATTTTTCAATTTTCCATTCGAAATACTGAATCCCTGACACGAACCCATACCCTACTAGACTCTGACTACTAATTCTAATATCATGCAGAAAAGTAACACAAACAGAATTGAAATACAAGCAGTTCAGAGGAGGCATGGTGTATAATTGATCTTGCCTTTTGCATGATAAATGTCAGGTGTTATAAATCCAGTCTATTTTTAATTGAAATAGATCTCCATGTGTTTTTAAAGTTAACAAATATGTGAATTCCTGTCTCCCTTTGTCTGTAGCCTATTCAGCACATGTATTTTTATATGCACATATCAAATCCTACCTGGTGTCACACCTACATTCTTGTGAGGTGACTGACTTGGGAGATACAATTTGTGAGAAGACATCACTCCTCCTAAACGCTGTTGGAATTGATAATTCAAATAATGGGTGAGCTTCCTAGTAGAAAAACATTATACATAAATCCCTGTTAAGAAAATTGAATATTTTTGGATCTGTGATTGATGTATATTTCATAGTGAATTTAGATTTGCATATATGTTGCTACATTTTAATATCTGTATGTGTCTGTGTGTGTATACACACACACACACACACACACACACTCTCTCTCTCTCCAGATTTTTCAAAATATGAAATATATGTATCTTATTTACACTCCCTAAATTCATTTATGTTCAAGTATGTGGATTTATAATCAACTTTTCACAAGATTTTTCTCAGAAATATTTATCCACCTGAAATACATATTTGTTTCCTAGTACTGAAAACTAACTTCAGTGAATGGTACATACAAATCCTGTTGATAGCCACAGCCAAGGGTCTCCAGTAAATACCATATGTACTACTGCACAACCTAAGGCAGGCATGGTCCCTAACCACATGCTCGTTGTTTAAACAGAGAGGGGGAGATGTTGAGAGCCACAGCCAAAGGAGCCCCAGGAAACCTCCAGCTGCCAGCAAACTTCCAGCTGCCGGCTGATGATTGGCTCCACAGCGGCCCCAGCAACATCTAGCTGATTGGCTCCTCTGTGGTGATGCTCAATGGGATGTTTCCCTGCCCTTTCAGACAACGGAGCTGCTCATTGGTGGACTTTTTTGGCTCCGCCCATGTGACCCAGCCAATTGGCCTCAAAAGGAGGAGGCTTGTGGTTGAGGGAGAGGCTTGTGGGAAGACTGTGGTGGCAGTTGGGCTCTGAGGGTTTTTCCTGAGAAGCTGTTTTGTTTGGCTTGTGTGGTTCTAAAAATAAAGTTTGTTTCTTTTGACAATTGGCTCCTGAATTGTGCCCAGCCAGACTGATGATAATCATGTAAAATGTTGATTTTAAATCGCATACATGAACTTGAATGAATTTAGGGAGTGTATAATAAGACACATATATTTCATATTTTGGAAAATCTGGAAAATCTGGTATATATATATATATATATATATATATATATATATATATATATATATATATATATACACACACACACACAACAATAAAATGTAGCAATATATATGCCAATCGAAATTTATCATGAAATATATATCATCCACATATCTAAAAATATTCATTTTACTGAACATGGATTTATGTATGATGTTGTTCACTAGGAAGCTCACCCATAGTTTGAATTTTCAGTTCCATCAGTATTTAGGGGAAGTGATCTATTCTCATAATTTGTATATTCCAAAGTTAGTGAGATCACAAGAATTTACGTGTGTTACCAGGTAGGAGTCTATATATGCATAAAAATATACATGTTCTAAAGAGGCTACAGAGAAAAGGAGACAGGAATTTACATATGTGTTAACTTTGAAAACTCATGGAGAAATATTACAATGAAAAGTTGACTAGATTTATAACACATATCCTTGATAAAGGAAAAGGAAAATCCAAGTATACACCATGCCTCCTACAAAAGGCCTGTATTTCTATTCTGTTAGGTTTCTTTTTCTCCATCATTTTAGGATAGTAGTCATAGTCTAGTAGGGTATGGGTTAGTGTCAGAAATTCAGTATTGCAAATGGAAAATAGGATAATGTATCCAATGTGTATGCAAATATGTGCTACACAATAATCTTCCCACTCTCACCTAGAACAATGCCTTGACATTACCTTTGCCCCAAGTGAGACACAATTAGAGAAGAAGAGTTAGAAAATCTGTGAATACATATCTGGAATGGAAAATTCTCAGGAGTTCTCAACCTGGGAGCAGGTAGAGGAGTTTCCAGAAGTAAGGGATTGGGTAAACACTCCACAACCATGGAGCTCTGCTGGAAAAAAAGACTTCTGGAGAATCTGCCTCTGAGGTGTGGCACTTGAAATATATATTGTTGTCAGGAGCTTTGTCTTCATTTGTAGTGAAACCATCAAAGCTGGGTCTGAATCTATGTGACTTGGAGAACATGGTTTCTTATTTTCCAATGAACCTGAGGCAGCAGTGCTGAATTCTCTCTTTGTAGGTAAACAGAGTCCAGTGGGCCAAAGTGTCTAACCATGTGGACTGTGAAGCCATTTAGTCATCCTCCAATTTTCATGGTGTTTCTTGGTGCTGAACTGGGAGTTTGGTATTTGCTTCAAGAAATACAAGGAGTTCAACTGGGACACAGTGTTGGAGGGAGTTCTGTGACATGTGCTGGGTCAGAGTCTCCAGGAGAACTCACTAACCCGGCTTCTATCCCACATAGCTTGCCCCCTTGACCATAGCAACCTGATTCTGAACATTTCCCTGAAACCTCTCCATATAACAAGATGCCTTTGCATATAAGGGTCTGCTGGGTGCACCATGTTAGCTAAAAGCCATTTGGAAGTCAATGGCAGATCCACATGGCACCACCATAAATATTTTATCACACACCTGCACACCACAACTCTGGGCCAACTACTCCGCAGTCTCCATCTAACCGGCATCTCTGTTCTACACCACTTTCATTATACCCAATCAATCAAGGCACTGTCTGGTACACTAATGATCAGCAACAGGACATCAAAGGTTCTCCAGTGCCACCTCATCATGCGAATTTCAAAAATTTCATGGTATTTATCTAGCCATTTTACAAGGATGAAGTTGGAGGCATTGTGGGTTTCAATTCTTTCAGGAATCATTCAATGTTGAGGAAGCTCATTTCAATGAAAGTTCTGGAGAACTCTCACAGGCAAGGCTTTCCAAAGAGTGGCCAAATAGTCACATGAAGCCAGGCCAATTGAGGTCTACAATGTGAGGTCCATGTGTGTTTTGACTCTCAACTATGTCTGGCAAGTATTTCAAAATAACATCATATGATATTCTGTCTGAGATTCCCAGTGCTCTGTGGAAAGCCACCCCGGGCCTAGATCTCAGTTTCAAAGGGCGACTTTCATGGGTGGCCGCCTAAAATCCCAACACAAATCATGGCAATACTTCTCTGAGGTCAGTTCCAGAACTCAGTCTCTAAGAGGAATCACACCAGAGTTCAAGCCCTGGTGGACCCAGTCATCTTTTCCGACTGCCACATAAATGACCACAATGAAAACCAAAACACTCCCAAATGGCCCTCATCTTCTTCCATATAGACACTCATCATAACCTCTGGCTTGACGTTTCCTTGAGGGGCACAGCCCAAGACAGTGTCCAAAATAATCTCCCTTTCCTCTCATTTGCCTAAAGTCAGGGTGGCCTGGACACCCATTCTGTGAACCATGAGTGATCAAATAACCCTGACTTTAATACTGCTCTGCTTCTCCAATTTGAGGCCTACTGTCTGTGGAGTATAGATTCTTGATGTGAATTGGAGTAATGAAAAAACCCAATAACCCATTGGCTACACTCTGCAGGGTTTTGAAGAACTCATTTGACCCAATAAATCCCTATTCTCATTTTATGGAGGTCAGGAACCTTACAGAGGAAAGTGAGAGACTTCATCCTCAATGACTGCTTTTTGGGCCACTTTGGTTTTTGATGTGCCTTCTGGAATGTTACATATTTTTTTTTTTTGGTTTTAGTGCCTTCTGGAATATTACATAATTTTTTTCTTTAGACATTATTGCCAGAGTTCCTATCTTCATCCCAGTGCAGGTGAAATCAAAGATAATACCAATCTACAGCTTCTGCAATAGCCATCCCTGTACTGCTTGCAGAACTTGCCTGGACACATTGTGAACTCACCTAAATGCATTGTGAACTATCTGTTGGTGCAGCGACTTGTGGTAGTGTTGGGGTATATTTGCTGATGATGTCATCGGTGGTACAATTTTTCCAAAAGGAGCCATCAATTGGCTTGGTGTATCTTCCTCCCTTCTGCGTGTCATGATCGTCCAGCTAAAATTTGGGGGGCCAACAGAGGTGAGGCAAAGAACCTCACCCACCCCCGCTGGTACAAAGACCTCTCCACATGTGTGGCTCTATACTGGACGGGTAGTCAGTGACGGGTAAGATCCAATTGCAATGGTACCAACTTAACGGGTAAAGACCATATGTACTATTGGACAACCTAAGGCAGGCACGGTCCCTAAGCCACATGCGTGTTGTTTAAACAGAGAGGCGAAGATGTTGAGAGCCACAGCCGAAGGGGCCCCAGCAAAATTCCTGCTGCCAGGAAACTTCCAGCTGCCGGCTGATGATTGGCTCACAGCGGCCCCAGCAACACCTAGCTGATTGGCTCCTCTGCGGTGATGCTCAATGGGCTGTTTTCCTGCCCTTTCAGACCACAAAACTGCTCATTGGGGGACTTTTTTTGACTCCGCCCACATGACCCAGCCAATCGCCCTCAAGAGCAGGAGTATTGTGGGAGGCGGAGAGAGGCTCCTGTGGGAGGGAGAGGTTTTGGGAAGCCAGTGGTGGCAGTTGGGGCTCTGAAGGTTTTTTCCTGAGAGGCTGTTTTTTTTGGCATGTGTGGTTCTAAAAATAAAGTTAGTTTCTTTTGACAAGTGGCTGCTGATTGTGCCCAGCAAGACTGCGGCATTATCCTAATATTTCTACAATAACTGACCCAGTTTAACATCAATGCAAGTAGATTCCTGTGGGAGAGGACATGATGTGTATTTTGACGTTCATTTTTATGTAACAGTGGTACATTACTATTTCTTCAGTTTACGCACATCATAGTATATATATTTGATCCACAAGTTCACAAATTTATAGGCATTTGTTTCACTTTCAATCACTTTCTGCTTCAAAACACATGTATTCCTCCAGGTTTCTTGACTGGTCTTTTCATGAGACTTCTTTCCAAACACATTATTTCCGATTTCCATAATCACTTTTGAAGCAAAACTCACACATTCTTCATGAAAAACCATAATGCTGATATAACCATTATATATATTACTGGTTGGAATGAAGGATTGTATATCAATGTAAGATTTTCTGTATATTTTCAGATATCAATTCAATCCATTATTTAAAGTTAGAACCAGTTATAATATTTCTTTACAGTATGGTCTATTCATGCATTATCTCTATAATTATAGACACAGTGTACACCATTTTTACCTCCAAAAATAATTGATACGTCTTCAAAATATTGCTCTCAGAAATGGTGGAAGAAATACTCATGTCACCTGATCTACATATACATTTTACCACAGTAATATTCTGCACACAGAAAGAAGAGGTCAAACTTATGTTTGTACCAAAGCCTAAATGAAAAGTGAGCATGGATTACGGAAAACATCCATGTCCATATTGCCTAATGCTCTCAAAAGTTCATCCTATTGGTGACTACATGTTTGTTTCTTCCTAAGATTATATATTCAGACTCAACCCTGTTGAAAATGTATAATTCTATCACTCACTTTATACTTTGCCTGATATCCTAATGTCAATTGATATCTGCATTCCTACTTTTTTCCCCAGTTCATCCTTTTGACAGACTCTCCACATGTGCTGACAATTACATTCACTCTCTATCCGAAACCCTATTGCTAAAGATCTTTTCATCCAAATCTTATACTCACTCTTCTTTCAAAACCTACCAACAATCTTACTAATCCTACAAATTATTTCTTTTTGACTGGATGTTCTCTTCAACATTCAATCAACCAAGGTTCAAGTAATTATGCCATTGTATATTGATTTATCTGAGACATCTGTGCAGAATATAATTCAAAGCTAAGAATCCCAGCCAAGGGTCCAATGCAATTCTGGGCTTCAAATATTACCTAGATGTCTGTTTTCATACTTATATTTCACTTATATTCTTATAAATATCGCACGTTCCCAATACCATAATTCATCCCGCAGAATGATTCCTAACCCAAATGGAACATGTTATTAACCCTGACCATACACTGTTCTCTGGATCTATCTTTACTGAAGAGCAGGGACAGAGTTGGTCTTTCAATACAGAAATTAGGGGATCTTCCACTTGCTGAGAACCTCCAAGGTCATTAAAGAAATGATCCCTGGATTAAATGTAGGCAGCTATGAATGACGTCAGAGAGCAAAAGTCATCTTCCATGACAAACAACCTGGTTAGCATGAAGGGATGTGTCTGAATCAACATTTCTTTTCTTAATGTATAGAAGATGGACCAAACCAGGCCTATCTGGAGAGCTTTTTTTGGGTGCCTATGGTTGATATACCATGCAAACTTGTGAAAGTTTCACTGGAAGAAGGGGCAGCCTCCAACTCATTGGACTTTGGAAGCAACTGTTAGGACAAATTGGTTGACAAGGCAGTAACCTAATTCAGTTCCTGAAGGAAGTGACCTACGTCACTTCCTTGGTGAAGGAATTCTCTGAATTTGGGATCCATGAAGACAGGTACCCAGAGCCAGTCTCAGTCCCAGTACCAGTGGGCTCACTTGTTCAGTTTTACCAAGGACAGGGTCAGTCTTTCTTGGTACCTACCTATGTGAGGATGGCCAAAGGCCAGAAGAGCTCTGAAGAGGGACCTTTTCTGAGAAAGCAGGTAGTGGCTCACCGCTGGCTCCTGACAACTTCACAAAGTTGGCCAAAGAGACCAGATCTGAGTCAGGACAGGACATTTCGGGAGAACATTTTATGGCCCACCAGTCAGAGGACACTCTGGATAGTCACAGACCTACTTGGGGGAAGGAGGTGCCTTTGTGGGAGTGGTTGTGGTTTTGTGGTTTTGTCACATGTTCTGAGAATAGGTAGGAAATGTGGTTTGTTTGGTTTGGATTGGACTGTTTCTAGTAAGTCGTTTGACATGTAAGTGTTTCTATGTCTGTGTATCCCACTGTGTCTGTGGTTGTAGACATTAGAAAAGAGAATGAATTAATGGATGTGTCCTGTCTAGTAGAAAGCTTCCCAGCATTTATCCTGCCCAATTGATTAATGGACTGTGGCTTGCCTTCTGGATGGGCAAAACCTTCTATCTTCCTAAGATCCTGTTTTCTTCCTGAATTCTGGCCACTCTCCAGAATAGGCTCATAGTTTTGTGTCCAAGATATATACCACCTCCAAGCTCTGTGACATGGCCATGTACTTGATAGCTGAAGTGAATGTCAAGCATCTCAGAAAACTCAGATATCAGTGTGACCAGGAAAGTCTCAGTGGAGAAACCCTGCTTTGTGTCTTTTGCTTACCTGTTCTTCTGTTGCCCTAAATGTCAGGAAGGTCTTTGCCTCTGGCCACCCCTTTGTGAAGCCTGAAGAAAACAGTTTTCAAATGAAAATGAATGGGCATCACCTGTGGCTCTTTGCTTAATTGCTTTGTAAAAGGATGTGTCTGAATCAGCCTCTTGGTTCTGTGTGAGGTTGTGGCTTAGATTCTCAGCACCTGATGCATCAAAATATAGATTCCATGTGTGCATTCAAAACAGAAATGGCAAATGAGTCTCTTGCCTTCCTCTATTAGATTCCTGACCTTCATCAAGTAAGAATCAGGATCCTTTAGTTCAAAAGAGTTCTTTGAACCCCTGCAGAAGTGCTTGGGTTTTCTGATGACTCCAAATCACATAAAGAATCTATACCTGACAGTCAGTAGGCCTCAAATTGGAAAAGCATGACAGTATTAACGCCATGCCTATTTGATCAGTTCTGGTTCACAGGAAGGGTGTGTAGGCCACCCTGACTTTCGGCAAATGAGGGGAAAGGGAGCTTATTTTGGACAGTGTCTTGGTCTGCGCCCCTCATGGAAACTTCTAGCCAGAGGTTATGATTAGTGTCTATATGGAAGAACATGAGGGCCATGTGAGAGTGTTTTGGTTTTCATTGTTGTCATTTGTGTGGCGGTGGGAAAAGATGACTGCGTCCACCTGGGTTTCAACTCTTGTGGGATTCCCCTTGGAGACTGAGTTCTGACACTGACCTTAGAGAAGTATTGCCATGAATTGTGTTGGAATTTTCGGAGGCCACGCATGAGAGTCACCCTTGGAAACTGAGATCTAGGCCCAGGGTGGCTTTCCACAGAGCACTGGGAATCTCAGCGAGGATATCACTTGATTATATTCTGAAAGACTTGGCAGCAATAGTTGAGAGTCAAAACACACATGGACCTCACATTGTAGACCTCAATGTGGCTGGCTTTATGTGACCTTGGGCCACTCTTTCAGAAGACTTGCCTGTGAGAGTTCTCTAGAGCTTCCATTGAAATGAGATTCCTCAATATTTAATGGTTCCTGAATGAATTGAAACCCACAGTAACTCCAACTTCATCCTTGAAAAATGGCTAGAAAATACCATGAAATGTTTGAAATTTCCATGACCAGCTGGCACTTGAAAACCATTTGATGTCCTGTTGCTTATCATGAGTATACAAGACAGTGCCTGGTTTGACTGAGTTTCATGATAATGGTGTAGAAAAGATATGCCAGTAAGTTGGAGCCTGCTGAGTAGTGGGCCAAGAGCAGTAGAGTGTAGGTGTGTGAAAAAACATCTGTGGTGGGGCCACGTGGATCTGCCATTGGCTTATAAATGGTTTGTGACTGACATGGTGCAGCTAGCAGACCTTTGGATGTAAAGGCATCTTGTTGTATGGAGAGGTTTCAGGGCAATGTTCAGAATCATGTTGCTATGGTCAAGGGGGCAACTATGTATGATAGAAGCCTTCTTGGTACATTCTCCTGCCGATCCTGACCACCACACATGACAGAACTCCCTGCAGCACTGTATCACAGTTAAACTCCTTTATTTCATAAAGTAAATACCAAACTTTCAGTGCAGCATCAAATAACATGATTAAATGTGAAGGATGATCAAATGGCTTCACAGTCCACATGGGGAGACACTTAGCCCCCAGTAGCCCCAGTTTGCCTACAAAGAGAGAATTCAGTACTGCTGCCTCGTGTTCATAGGAAAATAAAAAAAAACATGTCGTCCAGGTCACATAGATGCAGACTCAGCTTTGATGGTCTCACTACAAAGGAAGCTAAAGCTCCTGACAACAACATATATTTCAAGTGCCCAACCTCAGAGGCATTTTCTCAAGAAGTCTTAAGGCCGACACAGCTCCATGTTTGTGGTATTTACCCTGTCCCTTACTTTTGGAAACTCCTCTACCACCTTCAAGGTTGTGAACTCCTGAGCAATTTCCATTCCAGATATTTATTATGAACTCAAACAACAACAAGTGCTGGCGAGGATGTGGAGAAAAGGGTACACTTGTACATTGCTGGTGGGACTGCAAATTGGTGCAGCCAAATTGGAAAGCAGTATGGAGATTTCTTGTAGAGGTGGGAATGGAACCACCATTTGACCCAGGTATTCCCCTTCTCAGTCTATTCCCTAAAGACCAAAAAAATGCTACAGGGACACTGCTACATTGATGTTCATAGCAGCACAATTTACAATAGCAAGACTGTGGAACCAACCTAGATGCACTTCCATAGATGAATGGATAAAAAATGAGGCATTTATACACAATGGAGTATTACTCTGCATTAAAAAATGACAAAATTTTTACAGAGAAATGGATGGCATTAGAGCAGATTATGCTAAGTGAAGCTAGCCAATCCCTAAAACCAAATGCCAAATGTCTTTTTGATATAAAGAGATTAACTAAGAACAGAGTAGGGATGAATAGAATGAGAAGAAAATTAACATTAAACAGGGATGAGAGGAGGAAGGGAAAGGGAGAGAGAAGGGAAATTGCATGGAAATAAAAGGAGACCCTCAGGGTTATACAAAATTACATACAAGAGGAGGTGAGGGAAAGGAAAAAATTATACAAGGGGGAGAAATGAATTACAGTAAAGAGGTAGAGAGAGAAGAGGAGAGGGGAGGTAAGGGGAGGGGGATAGTAGAGGTTAGGAAAGGCAGCAGAATACGACAGACACTAGTATGGCAATATGTAAATCAATGGATGTGTAACTGATGTGATTCTGCAATCTGTTTATGGGGTAAAAATGGGAGTTCATAACCCACTTGAATCACAGTGTGGAATATGATATATCAAGAACTATGTAATGTTTTGAACAAGCATAAATAAAAATTTAAAAAAAGAAAACTAACTTTGGTGAATGGTGCAAAGAAATCCTAATATTTCTACAGTAACTGACACAGTTTAACATCAATGCGAGAAGATTCCTGTGGGACATGATGTGTATTTTGATGTTCATTTTTATTCAGCACTGGTACATTACTATTTCTTCAGTTTATTCACATCATATTATAATATTTCATCCACAAGTAAGGAAATTTATCGTCATTTTTTTCAATTTCAATCACTTCCTGCTTCAGAACTCATGAATTCCTCGGTGTTCCTTGACTGGCATTTTCATGAGACTTCTTTCCAAACACATTATTTTCGATTTCCATAATCACATTTGAAGCAAAACTCACACAAACTTCATGATAAATCGTACCCTAATATTAACATTAGGTGTATAACTGGTTGTCATGAATGATTGCATATCAATATAAGATTTCTTATATATTTTCAGATATCAATTCAATCCATTATTTAAAGTGGAACAAGTTGTATTATTTATTGAAATTAAGGTCTATTCATGCATTATCTGTATATTCATAAAAACAGGGTACACCTCTTTTTACCCCCAATGCTAATTTATACGTTTTCAAAATACTGCTCCTAGAAATGGTGGAAGAAAAAATCATGTCATCTGATCTACATATACATTTTATCACAGTAATATTCTGGAAACAAAATGCAAAGGTCCCACTTAGGATTGTACCAAAGCCTAAATGTAAAGTGAACATGGATTACTAACAATATCCATGTCCATGTTGCCTAATGCTCTCAAATGTCAATCCTATTGGTGACCTACATATTTGTTTCTTCCTAAGATTAGATATTCAATCTCAACCTTGTTGAAAATGTCTTATTCTATCACTCACTTTATACTTTGCCTGATTTCCTAATGTCTCTATTGATATCTGCTTTTCTACAAATTTTCCCCAGTTCATCATTGTGTCTGATTTCTTCATATGTGCTGACATTTATATTCACTCACTGCCCGAAAAAAATTGCTAAAGAACTTTTGTTACATATCCTATACTAACTCTACTTGCTAAACATAACGACTATCTTCTTTTTTTTTTTTAATTTTTTTTATTGGTTGTTCAAAACATTACAAAGCTCATGGCATATCATCTTCCATACATTTGATTCAAATGGGTTATCAGCTCCCATTTTTACCCCAAATACAAGTTGCAGAATCACATCGGTTACACATCCACATTTTTACATAATACCATATTAATAACTGCGACTATCTTCTTAATCCTACCGACAATCCCTTTTGACTGGATGTTCTCTTCAGCATTCAATCATCCAAGGTTCAAGTTCCTCTGCCATTGTATATTGATTTATTTGAGACATGTGTGCAGATAGTAATTCAAAGCTAAATATCCCAATCAATTGCCCAATGCCCTTCTGGGATTCAAATCTTACTTTAATTTCTGTTTTCATACATATGTTTAACCTCGATATTCTTATAAATATCACAGGTTCCCAATACCATTATTAATCCAGCAGAATGATTCCTAACCCAAATCGAACATGAAATTAACCCTAACCATACACTGTTCACTCAATCTAACTTTACAGAAGAGCAGAGACAGATTGTTCTTACAATACAGGAATGTAGGGGATGCTCTATCTGTTAAGAACCTCAAAGGTCCATGCAGAAATGATCCCTGGAGAAGATGTAGGCAGCAATGAAGGACCTGAGAGACAAAAAGTCATTTTCCATGGCAAACAACCTGGTCAGGATGAAGGGTTTTGTCTGAATCAGCCTCTATCTTCTTACTGTAGAGAAGATGGACCAAACCAGGCTTGTGTGGAGAGCTGTTCTCGGGTGCCTAAGGTTGATATACCATTCTAAGTTGTGAAAGTGCCAAAGGAAGTAGGGGCAGCCTCCATCTCATGGGACCCTTGGAAGCAACTGTTAGGACAAAGTGGTTGCCAAGGCAGTGACCTCATTCAGTTCTTAAAGGAAGTGACCTACCTCACTTCCTTGTTGATGGAACTTTCTGAACTTGGGACCAAGGAAACCAAGCAACAGAGCCAGTCCCAGTCCCAGTCCAAGTGGTCTCATTTGTTTGGAATCACCAAGGACAGAGTCAGTCTTCTTGGTACTGACTGATGTGAGGATGGCCAAATGCCAGGAAAGATATGAACACGGGCCTTTCCTGACTAAGCAGGTAGTGGCTCACCGCTGGCTCCTGACTGCTTTACAGAGTTGTACAAGGAGACCAGATCTGAGACAGGACAGACCATTACCGGGGAACATAGTATGGCAAACCTGTCAGAGGACACTCCGGATAATCACAGCCCTACTTGGGGGAAGGAGGTGTCTTTTTGAGTGTGGGTGTGTGGTTTTGTCTCTGTTCTGAGAATAGGTAGGAAAGGAGGTTTCTTTGGTTTGCAGTGAACTGTTTCTAGTAAGTCGTTTTACAAGGTGAGTGTTTCTATGTCTGTGTATCCCACTGTGTCCGTGGTTGTATACATTAGAAAAGAGAATGCATCAATGCATGTGTCCCCTATAGTAGAAAGCTTCCCAGCATTCATCCTGCCCAATTAATGAATGGAGTGTGGTTTCCATATGGATAGGCAACACCTACTACCTTATTAAGTCCCTGTTTTCTTTCTGAATTCTGACAACTCTTCAGAATAGGCTCTTGGGTTTGTGTCCAAGATATGTACCACCTCCAATCTCTGTCACATGGCCATGTACTGGATATCTGAAGGGAATGGCCAGCATCTCAGAAAACTCAGATATCAGTGTGACCAGGAAAGTCTCAGTGGAGAAACCCTACTTTGGGCCTTTGCTAACCTATTGTTCTGTTGCCTTGAATCTCAGGATGTCTTTGCCTCTGGGCACCCCTTTGGGAAGCCTGAGGAAAACATTTTTCAAATGGAAATGAAGGGCATCACCTGTGTCTCTTTGCTTAATTGCTTTGGAAAAAGATGTGTCTGAATCATCCTCTTGGCCCTGTGTGAGGCTGTGGCTTAGATTCTCAGCACCTGATGGATCAAAAGAAAGATCAAATGTGTGCATCCAAAACCAAAATGGCAAATATTCACTCATTGTGAATGAATTCTTTTACCTTCCTCTGTTAGGATCCTGACTTCCATCAAGTGAGAATAGGAATCCTTTCGGCCAAATGAGTTCTTCAAATCTCTGCAGAGGGGCTTGGATTTTCTCATGACTCAAATTCACATAAAGAATCTAAACCACAGAGTCAGAAGGCCTCAAATTGAAAAAGCCAAGCAGTATTAATGGCAGGCCTATTTGATCATTCCTGGTTTACAGGAAGTGTGTCCAGGCCACCTTGATGTTAGACAAATGAGGGGAACAGGACCTTAATTTGGACACTGACTTGGGCTGTGGACCTCATTGAAAACTCCAGCCAGACGTTATAAGGAGTGTCTATATGGAAAAAGATGAGGACCATGTGGGAGTGTTTTGGTTTTAATTGTGGTCATTTGTGTGGCGGTTGGAAGAGATGACTGTTCCACTGGGCTTGAACTCTGGTGTGATTCCCCTTAGAGACTGAGTTCTTTAACTGACCTCAGAGAAGTATTGCCATGAATTGTGTTGGGATTTTAGGAGGCCACACATGAGAGTCGCCCTTGGAACCTGAGATCTAGGCCCAGGTTGGATTTCCACAGAACATTGGGAATTTCAGCCCGGATATAACATACAATTTTTCTTAAAGACTTGGCAGCCATATTTGAGTTTAAAACACACATGGACCTCATATTGTAGATCTCAATGGACCTGGCTTCATGTGACATTTTGGCCACCCTTAGGGAAACCTTGCCTGTGAGAGTGCTCCAGAGCTTTCATTGAAATTAGCTTCTTCACCATTTAATGGTTCCTGAATTAATTGAATCCCTCAGAGCCTCAAACTTCATCCGTGAAAAATGGCTAGAAAATTACCATGAAATTTTTGATATTTTCATGATCAGCTGGCACTGGAAATACTTTGGATGTCCTGTTTCTGATCCTGAGTATACCAGACACTGCCTTGATTGACTTTGTTTCATGAAAATGGTGTAGAACAGATATGCCAGTAAGTTGGAGCCTGGTGAGTAGTGGGCCTAGAGCAGTGGTATGCAATTGTGTGATAAAACATCTGTGTTGCGGCCATGTGGATCAGCCATTGGCTTCCAAATGGCTTGTGACTGACATGGTGCAGCCAGCAGACCCATATATGTAAAGGCATCTTGTTATATGGAGAGGATTCACTGCAATGTTCAGAATCATGTTGCTATTCTCAAGGGGGTAATCTACATGGGATAGAACCTTGGTTGGTGCATTCTCCTGAAGACCCTGACTCACCACACCTTAAAGAACTCCCTCCACCACTCTGTCCCATTTTAACTCCTTGTATTTTTTGAAGCAAATACCAAACTCCCAGTGCAGCAGCGAGAAACACCACGAAAAGTGGAGGATGACCAATTGGCTTCACAGTCCACACTGAAAGACACTTAGACCCCAGTGTCCATAGTTTACCTACAAAGAGAGAATTCAGCACTGCTGCCTCATGTTCATTGGATAATAAGAAACCATGTCCTCCAAGTAACATAGATGCAGACCCAGCTTTCATGGTTTCTCTACAAAGGAACTAAATCTCCTCAGAACATCAAATACTTCAAGTGCCCACTCTTAGAGGCAGTTTCTCAAAAAGTATTTAGGCCAGCAGAGCTACATGTTTGTGGAATGTTTACCCTGTCCCTTACTTTTAGAATCTTCTCTACCACCTCCAAAGTTGTAAACTCCAGAGTATTTTCCATTCCAGATATATATTCACAGATTTTCTAACTCTTATCCTCTAATTGTGTCTTACTTGAGGAGAATGTAATGTCAAGGCATTGTTCTGGATGAAAGTGGGAAGATTTTTGTGTAGCACATATTTGCATACACATTGGATTCAATTTCCTATTTTCCATTAGAAATGCTGAATCCCTGAAACTAACATATACCCTATTAGACTCTGACTACTAATCCTAATATGATGGAGAAAAATAACACAAACATAATAGAAATACAAGCAGTTTAGATGAGGTATGTTTTATAGTTGGAGTTGCCTTTTGCATGGTATAGTGTAGCAGTTATAAATCTAGTCAATTATTTGTTGAAATAGTTCTCGATGCGTTTTTAAAGTTAACAAATAAGTGAATTCCTGTCCCCCTTTCTCTGTAGCCTATTCAGCACACGTATTTTTATATGCACATATAGAATCCTACCTGGTACCACACGTACATTCTTTTGAGGTGGCTGACTTGGCAGATACAAATTGGAAGAAGAGATCACTCCTCCTAAACGCTGCTTGAACTGGTAATTCAAATGTGAGTGAGCTTCCTAGTTGAACAACATTATACATAAATCCATGTTCAGTAAAATGAATATATTTGGATCTGTGGATGATATACATTTCATGGTGAATTTCGTTTGGCATATATATTGCAATTTTTAATGTCTGTCTCTGTGTGTGTATATAAATATATATATATAGATACACTCTCAGGAGTATTCAAAATATGAAATATGTGTCTTATTACACACTTCCTAAATTCATTCATATTTATGTTGTGGATTCATAATCAACTTTTCACAAGATTATTCTCAGAAATATTCATCCACCTGAAATACGTATTTGTTTCTTAGTACTGTTTCCACCCCAGATATGCATTCACGGATTTTCAAACTCTTCTACACTAATTGTGTCTTACTTGAGGTGAAGGTAATGTAAAGGCATTGTTCTGGATGAGAGTGGGAAGATAATTGTGTAGCATATATTTTTATACACATTGGATTCATTTTCCTATATACCATTGAAAATACTGAATCCTGACAATAACCCATACCCTACTATACTCTGTCTACTAATCCAAATGATGGAGAAAAACAACCCAAACAGAATAGAAATACAAGCAGTTCAGAGGAGGCGTGGGGTATAGTTGGACTTGCCTTTTTCATGATAAATGGTAGGTGTTATAAATCTAGTCAATTTTTAATTGAAATAGTTCTCCATGTGTTGTTAAAGTTAACAAATATGTAAATGCCTGTCTGCCTTTCTCTGTAGCCTATTCAGCACATGTATTTTTATATGCTTTATAGAATCCTACCTGGTATCACACGTTCATTTTTGTGAGGTGACTGACTTGGCAGATACAAGTTGTGAGAAGAGATCACTACTCTAAACGCTGTTGGAACTGAAAATTCAAACTATGGGTGAGCTTCCTAGTAGAACAACATTATACATAAATCCTTGTTCAGTAAAATAAATATTTTTGCATCTGTGGATGCTATATATTTTATGATGAACTTCGATTGGCGTATATATTCCTACATTTTAATGTCTGTGTGTGTGTGTATATATATATATATATATATATATATATATATATATATATATATATATACACATATATATGTATATACACATATATATAATTATGAATATATATATATATATATATATATATATATATATATATATACTGTCCTGATTTTTAAAATATGAAATGTATGTATCTTAAATACACTCCCTAAATTCATTCATGTTCAAAAATGTGGATTTATAATAAACTTTTCACAAAATTATTCTCAGAAATATTCATCCTCCTGAAATACACATTTGTTTCATAGTTCTGAAAACTAACTTCAGTAAATGGTGCTTACAAATCCTAATATTTGTACAGTAACTAACCCAGATTAACATCAATCAAGTAGATTCGTATGGGACATGATGTGTATTCTGACGTTTATTTTCATTCAACACTGGTACATTACTATTTCTTCAATTTTTACAAATCATAGGATATATATATTTCATCCACAAGTTCACAAATTTATGCGCATTTGTTTCACAATCACTTCCTGCTTCATAAAACATGTATTCCTCCAGGTTTCTTGACTGGTCTTTTCATGAGACTTCTTTCCAAACACATTATTTTAGATTTCCATAATCACTTTTGAAGCAAAACTCACACACCCTTCATGATAAACCATAACCTTAATGTGGCCATTAGATATATAACTGGTTGGAATGAATGTTTGTATGTCAATATAAGATTTCTTGTATTTTTTCACATATAATTTCAATCCATTATTTAAAGTCGGAACCAGATATATTATTTATTCAAAGTATGGTCTATTCATGCATTATCTCTATATGCACAAAGGGTACACCTCTTTTAACCCCCATTACTAATTTATACGTCTTGAATATGTTGCTGCCAGAAATGGTGGAAAAATAGTCATGTCACCTGATCTACATATACGTTTTATCACAGTAATATTCTGGACAAAAAAAGCAAAGGTCACACTTAAGATTGTAGCAAAGACTAAATGAAAAGTGAGCATGGATTACTAAACATCCATGTCCAGGTTGCCTAATGCTGTCAAATGTCAATCCTATTGGTCACTACACATTTGTTTCTTTCTAAAATTATATATTCAAACTCAACCCTGTTGAAAATATCTAATCCTATCACTCACTTTATACTTTGCCTGATTTTGTAATGTCTCTATTGATATCAGCTTTCCCAACTATTTTCCCCAGTTCATCATTGTGACTGTCTCTTCACTTGTGATGACATTAACATTCACTGTCTACCAGAAACCCTATTGCTAAACAACATTTGGTCCAAATCCTATACTCACTCTTCTTTCTAAACCTACCGAGAATCTTCCGAATCCTACCAACTATCCCTTTTGACTGGAAGTTCTCTTCTACATTTAATCATCCATGGTACAAGGACCTAAGCCATTGTATATCGATTTACCTGACACATCAGTGCAGAACATAATTCAAAGCTACGTATCCCAGTCAAGGGCCCAATGCCCTTTTGGGCTTCAAATCTTAGCTAGATTTCTGTTTTCATACTTATAATTCACCTATATATTCTTGTAAATATCGCAGTTTCCCAATACCATTATTCATCCCGCAAAAAGATTCCTAATCCAAATCGAACCTGTTAGTTAACCTAACCATACACTGTTCAGTCAATTTAACTTTACAGGAGAGCAGGGATAGAGTTGTTCTTACAATACAGGAATATAGGGGATCTTCCACATGCTGAGAAACTCAAAGGTCCATGCAGAAATGATTCCTGGAGAAGTTGTAAGCAGCTATGGAGGACCTAAGAGAGCAAAATTCATCCTCCATGGCAAACAACCTGGTCAGGATGAAGGGTTGTGTCTGAAACAGCTTCTCTCTTCTTAATGTCGAGAAGATGGACCAAACCAGGCCTGTGTGGAGAGCTGTTCCCAGGTGCCAATGGTTGATATACCATTCTAACTTGTGAAAGTGTCACAGGAGGTAGGGGCAGCCACCATCTCATGGGACCCTTGAAAGCAATTGTTAGGACAAAGTGGTTGCCACAGCAGTAACCTCATTCAGTTCCTGAATGAGGTGACCTACCTCTCTTCCTTGATGACGGATCTCTCTGAACTTGGGATCCAGGAAGCCAGGCACCCAGAGTCAGTCCCAGTTTCTTGCCCAGTGGGCTCAGTTGTTTGGAATAACCAAGGACAGAGTAAGTCTTCCTTGGTACCTACTGATTTGAGGATTGCCAAATGCCAAGAGAGCTCTAAAAAGGGGAATTTCATGAGAAAGCAGGTAGTGGCTCACCACTGGCTCCTGAAAACTTCACAGTGTTGGCCAAGGTGACCAGATCTGAGAAGGACAGGCCATTTCAAGGAAACATAGTATGGCCCACCAGTCAGAGTACATTCCAATTAGTCACAGACCTACTTGAATAAAGGAGGTGTCGTTGTGGGTGTGGTTGTGATTTTGTGGTTATGTCTCATGTTCTGAGAATAGGTAAGAAAGGCGGTTTGTTTGCTTTAGAGTGGACTGTTTATAGTAAGTCATTTGACAAGGTGATTGTTTGTATGCCTGTGTATCCCACTGTGTCCGTGGTTGTAGACATTATAAAAGATAATGCATCAATGGATGTGTCCTGTCTAGTAGAAAGCTTGCCAACATTCATCCTGCCCAATTTATGAGTGGACTGCAGGTTGCTTTAGGGACGGGCAACACCTACTATCTTCCGAAGTTCCTGTTTTCTTCCTGAATTCTGGCCACTCTCCAGAGTAGGCTCATGGTTTTGTGTCCAAGATATGTACCACCTCCAAGCTCTGTGACATTGCCATATACTGGATAGCTGAAGGGAATAGCAAGCATCTCAGAAAACTCAGATATCAGTGTGACAAAGAAAGTCTCAGTAGAGAAACCCTGCTTTGGGCCTTTTGCTTACCTATTTTTCTGTTGCTCTGAGAGTCAGGAAGGTCTCTGCCTCAGGCCACCAATTTGTGAAGCCTGAAGAAAACTGTTTTCAAATGGAAATGAATGGGCATCACCTGTGTATCTTTGCTTAATTGCTTTGGAAAGGGATGTGTCTGAATCAGCCACTTGGCTCTGTGTGAGGCAGTGGCTTAGATTCTCAGCACCTGATGGAACTAAAGAAAGATCCCATGTGTGCTTCCAAAACCAAAATGGCAAAAATATCAGTAATTGTGTATGAAGTATCTTGCCTTACTCTGATAGGTTTCTGATCTCCATCAAATGAGACTAGGGATCCTTTGGGTCAAATGAGTTCTTCAAAGCCCTGCAGAGGCTAGCCCATATGAACTTGGGTTTTTTCATTACTTTAAATCACATTAAGAATCTATACCTGACAGTCAGTAGGCCTCAAATTGGAGAAGCAGAGCAGTATTAAGGCCAGGCTTATTTTATCACTCCTGGTTCACAGGAATGGTGTCCAGGCCCAGCTGACTTTAAGCAAATAAGGGATAAGGAAGCTTGTTTTGGATACTGTCTTGTGCTGCGCCCCTCATGGAAACCTCCAGCCAGAGGTTATAATGAGTGTCTATATGGAAGAAGGTGAGGACCATGTGGGAGTGTTTTGGTTTTAATTGTGTTCATTTGTGTAGTGGTTGGAAGAAATGACTGGATCCACCAGGGCTAGAACTTTGGTATGATTCACCTTAGAGACTGAGTTCTGGAACTGACCTCAGAGAAGTATTGTCATGAATTGTGTTGCGATTTTAGAAGGCCACGCATGAGAGTCGCCATTGGAAACTGAAATCTAGGCCAAGGGTGGCTTTCGACTGATCACTTGGAATCTCAGCCAGGATATCACATGATTTTATTATGAAAGACTTGACAGGCATAGTTGAGAGTCAAAACACACATGGACCTCACATTGTAGACCTCAATGGGCTGGGCTTCATGTGACTATTTGGCTACTCTTTGGGAAGCCTTGCCTTTGAGAGTTCTCCAGAGCATTCATTGAAATGAGGTTCCTCAACATTAAATGGTTCCTGAATGAATTGAAACCCACAGTTTCTCCAACTTCATCCTTGAAAAGTGGCTAGATAAATACCCTGAAATTTTTGAAACTCCCATGACCAGGTGGCACTGGAGAACCTTTGGATCTCCTGTTGCTGATCATGAGTGTACCAGACAGTGCCTTGATTGACTGGATTTCATGATAATGGTGAAGAACAGAGATGCCAGTAAGTTGAGAATGCTGAGTAGTGGGCCCAGAGCAGTGGTGTGCAGGTGTGTGATAAAATATCTGAGGTGGGGCCATGTGGATTTCCAATTGACTTCCAAATGCATTTTGGCTGCCATGGTGCATCCAGCAGAACCTTACATGTAAAGGCATCTTATTATATGGAGAGGTTTCAAGGCAATGTTCAGAATCAGGTTGGTATGGTCAAGGAAAAAGCTGTGTGAAATAGAAGCCTGGTTGGTGCATTCTCCTGCAGTTCCTGACCCACCACACGTGAAAGAACTCCCTCCAGCACTGTGTCCCAGTTGAACTCCTTGTATTTCGTGAAGCAAATACCAAACTCCCAGTGCAGCACCAAGAAACACCACAAAAATGGAGGATGATCAAATGGCTTCACAGTCCACACGGGGAGACACTTAGCCCCCAGTGGCCACAGTTTACCTACCAAGAGAGAATTCAGCACTGCTGCCTCATGTTCATTGGAAAATAAGAAACCATGCTCTCCATTCACATAGATGCAGACCCAGCTTTGATGGTCTCAATAAAAAAGAAGCTAAACCTTCTGACAACAAAATATATTTAAAGTACCCAACCTCAGAGGCAGTTTCTCAAGAAGTCTTTAGGCCGGCAGAGCTCTATGTTTGTGGAGTGTTTACCTCATAGACCAGGATGTAAGAAAAGAACACTGACTCCAGTTAAAATCAAATTAAAGTAAGCTTATTATTTCCACTGGCTGGGCTGCCTCTCCCTCCAAAGATTGCGGGAGCAAGAGAGCAACCCCACCTTTACTACAGCCCAGGTTTGCAGCCCAGAAAGTTACACAAAAATGGGGTAACAGATAACAGAACTCTGACAAGCATCACACTAATGGGAGTTTACATTTTTTTTTTTTTTGCTAGCCCCAACATCAAAATTTATGAGGACCATTAGAGCCTCAGAGAGGGTCATTGTCTGGCCACAGAAGGCCAATATTTATGAGGTGTGACAAAGTTTCAGAGAGGGCTGCTATCTGGTCAGAGAGCCATGCACGGGTGAGTTTAAGGCACGGGCAGTCATTCCAAGCAGGTTCAGAATTTGCAGTAATTTACAGTAAAGCCAAAATGATTTTTTCATGGTTTTGTTGCAAGATGGCTCCCAATTTTAATAAAAGATAAGGTTGGGTCTATCATTCCCCCCTTTTCTTATGTGTCCCTTTGTAATCCTTGATAGGTTAGTGGAAAAGCACTGAGGAAATTTTAATCCCTCAGTTAACAGTCTCCAAATTTTTAGAACTCACCGAAAACCAGTCTCCCTGATATTACCTGACTTAATTAATTACTTATATTGATAGTCTATTTATTTTGGGCTCCATTGGTGTAAGTGGAGAGTCGTCTCTCATTTTGCCTTCTTCTCAGCTGAGAGAGGGTGACATGAGTGTGCATGGCGTGAGAGACATGAGTTGCCTTTTTGAAGTCAGTTGAGGAATATGAGTTGCCTTTTAGAAGTCAGTTCTTTTTGAAGTCTTGTTGAGGAAGAACAGGTTGTAAAGTCATCTGGGGATGGGTTCTTCTATGAGAGAAACAAAAAACATGAGTATTGAATAAATGTTGCAGTAGCTGGATCATGTCACTATATGAAGTACCCTCACCAGTCTTTAATATCCCCAATTATCAGGACTGTCAACTTAATATTTAACTTTAAGTGTTACAGTTGCCCCTCCCCATAATATACAGTTTAATAATTTAATGTCATCTGATTTTGCAAAATCCTTTCAGTAGTATGACCTCTGTGTCTAATAGAGAAACATTTAATTCTGTTACTCAGGGCTGGATAATCGTACTAGCAAACACCAAGCCTACCTGTAGGTTAGGAATATCTGTAGGCCTTAAACTAAAAACTTCTGCCTCTGGCAGCTCCTCTTGATAGTCTTTGTAGCCAACAGTTTTACTTATTTTGGGAGGCTAACATAAAGTGTATACCTTAAAATATTATTATTATTATTATTATTATTATTATTATTATTATTATTATTATTATTTAAAATGCCCAGGAATGGCTGTATTTTGGTTTTAACTGTCTTTGCTAAGTGTTTAAGATGAAGCAGTCAAATGACTTTTGTTTCTATCTATTGTTAGCAGTCAGCTGAGCTTTTATGGGAGTCATTCCTTGGGAAACTTGAGAGCAGCTTCTCAGTTCTGCTAGTGCAATTTGAGCTAGGTGGGTTCAGGTCTTGCTTGACCATGTGGCTTCCCTCAGAAGCATCAGGGATGTCTCCCTTTCCTGAGGACTCTCCTCTTTGTAGCAAATGCACTGATTGGCTTTCTGTTCTCCAGTGGTCTCATTAATCTCCCTGATCGGGAGGTTATGTGGCCCAGAGTTGCAAAGCTCATAGAGAAGTCCCCTGTTCCCTGGATTCAGACTGACTCAAAGGGCAAGAGTCAAATATTGTTTTTTTTTTGGCCCTTTTCATTTAACTTTAATTTTCAATCCTAATCTGAAACAACCAGCAAATAAATTTTAACAGCCATATATTAAGAGTACTGCACTTTAATGTCTATAAGTTTATAATTATTTATATTTTATTAATTGGGATCTTATTATTCTGTCTGTCTTGTAGTTGATGACTTATTTTCTTAAATTAACCCATGTTGTGTTCTTAAAGCAACACTTCTGTAAAACACCAACAGGGAATCTTTAGATCACTTAAAAAGAAATTAAAAAATAAAATTTTTTAACAAGAGTAAAAATACTTAGTTCATGTAATAGCTACCCTGAATTTTTTGGTGAGTTATATTTTATATCACCTTTTTGAGATCCTAGTAATCTTGACAGAAAAAAAAAATTTGAACATAACTTTAAATGAAATAAAATCTGACCTACTGCTTTCGTAGTCATTCTCACATGTAGTAAGATGGGACAAAGAGTCTTATCTCAGGTAAGCAGGGCTCCTTATAAATCTTAAATGCTTTAGTTCTCAAGCTGATCTTTTTTTTAAATATCATTTTACAAAGTTTACATAAATTGTTTGAGGTCACATGAACATTAGCTCACACCATATGATATCACATTTAAAACATGAATTAAAGTACGGCTGAAAGATTTTAACCTTTACATAGATTAGGGTCTCATTAACTTAAAAATACATTTAAATTGTTCCACAATGTAAAAAGTAACATAAAACTTTACATATATTATTGATAACAGGTAAATAAATCCCCAATATATATTTTATTTACCATACAACTTCAGAACACCTGCTTGATATAATGCTCTTTTAAAGTTTCTACCTTATAGAGTTGTATAACTGGAAAATATGAGCACATTAATAGCATCACAATTGCATTGAAGTTTCTACATTAACCAAGTTTAGCTTTTAAAGAAATGGCAGTACAGTGCTCTAAAATAACAGTTCTTATTTAAACATTTGTTTAATTTTTATGGTTGCTTGCTCTAGAAAATTTAAATCTTAATAAACTTAATGTTATGGGTAAACTTATGTTTAAGAAATTTTTGTCTCTTTTACACATGACTGATTTTTACAATCTTATACAGACTTTAGTACAAACTTATACAGACCTTAGTATATCAATCAGATATCAAACAAAAGTACTCATGAATGAGTAATCCCATATCAAATTTACTTTACTTATTTATCAAAATATTAGACAAATTTTTTGAACACTGTAAACCATTTTTTTGATTGAAAGAAAAGTCCTGGAACAAAGGCATATTAG
This sequence comes from Callospermophilus lateralis, assembly GCF_048772815.1. NCBI lineage: Eukaryota > Metazoa > Chordata > Mammalia > Rodentia > Sciuridae > Callospermophilus > Callospermophilus lateralis. The sequence goes on along the minus strand of NW_027512472.1, from coordinate 72,371 downwards.
ACCTTTTGTAGACATTAATAGTTTATTAGATTTTTGAACACCTAGAAAAACTTGTAAGCTTAAATTTAAAGACATTTATATTTATCTGTTTACCCAATTTAAATTGAAACATTTAAATCACGTGAATTAAAGATCTTTGGATCCACTTTTTAAAATTGTTTTTATGAGTTCTTTTTAATATGAGTGCTCCTTATATAAGTTAATTTGTGTATCATATATATGATATATGGATATATATATATATATATATATATATATATATATATATATATATATAAACATACAACACATAACAAATTGTGCACACATAATAAAAGTGAAGGCCTTGTAGCTTTTCACAGGTGAAATCTCCATTGCAATGATTTAAAAATTCCACAGTTGGTCAAAGATATTACTGATCAGAAAAACATTAACCTAGGTCTGTAGGAGCAAAATCATGAGCTCAAAAAATAAATAAAGAACCTAAGGAAAAAATTATGAGTCCTAGAAAAATGACTGGCCAGTAATTGGTAAATACCATACAATTTACCTTTTTTTTTCCCTTAGGCCTCAAATAAGTCTCCTACTAAGCTTACAGGCTTCTTTCATTTGCATTTCAAAATAAGTCCTGGCTGAGGTCTGGAAGAAGAAGGAAAAAAGGCTATTCTGAGCAGAAACCTTAGGCCTAAGGTATTTTAACCATAATTTTCATGTTAGGATGTTGAAAATTATGATACAAGTTTAAGATACAATTCACAAAATTTTATATCTTTACAAGTTGTTTTGTCAACAGATATCATACTATGATTTAGTATCCTTGTCCAAATTAATGCACTGGTACACACAGTGACATTTTCCCAGGCTACCTAATTTAAAATTGGTGAAAAAAAGACTGAATGATTGGGAAGTTACTTGCCAACTTGGAAGTAGAGTTCTTTATTTTCCATCCTAAGTATTTAAGTTCTCTGGCATGAATTATCTGAAACCATGAACTAAACAAATACCTAAACCCGACTTTTAACTGCAAGATTGTGGAATGCTTCAAAAACCCATTCAGATACCAGATTGGTACAATGAAACATCATCATTTAGACACACATTCAGCTAAGATCATTTCCAAGAAACAATTTATAATATTAACACATTATTGCACATGTCTTAAAGGGCTAGAAAAAAGGCACAAGACAGACAGAAATGAACTCCAGACAATGGCTGACAGACAGAACCCTTTAAAACAGAGCAAATAAGAGAAAAATCTCCTTCTCCAGTGGCACCACAGATGTCCCCACAAGGGGACCAAATGTTTTCACAGAGGAGCTACCTGAAATATAAAATAAAGTGTCTCCATGGCGACTTTACTGCATTTAGTGTCCCCTTTTTGTTTTTCTCTTTTTTTAAGAAGACAGAGGTGGCATTATCCTTGCAGTGCAGGGAACGAAGGAGGGAATTCCCTGAAGCAACAGGGCTTCGGCAGATACTGGGAGATACTCAGTTCTTCATTCCCCAGCAGGCATTACCATCTGCACTGGGTGTGCTCCAGGCAGCCAGCTAGGGCCTTCTCTCATTCTGCTTAACAAATGGTGGTAAAGTTCATCACAGTTCCTTAAAACACAGTCCAAAGGGGTGTCAGGCTTACTTGCTTTGTTACCCATTTTCACGTTCAATATCCTTAAGATTTTATCACAGAAATCACAAAACAAAACGCACAAAAACAAACAAACAAAAAACATATAGAACACAGAACAAAACACACACACACACACACACACACAAAAAAAAAAAAAAAAAAAAAACAGAATCCCGGTGCCAAAACAGAAAAACAGATGAGCAATTCAACGTCTTGCTAAAGCTCTGGGGTAGGAGCGCATGCGTGTCCCTCGGCACCTCTCTAACCTTCCAGAGGAATTCCCTACAGAACGGAACAGAGGACAGAACGATTCTCATTACTATCCTGGACAGGAGTGAATGTGAGCCTCCCCAGGCCACCTCTCTGTCATTAGAAGAGATCTCCCTTAACCAGATATAAGATGTTATCAAGGTGCCACTTACCTATGGAGGCCTCCTCCACCAGGTACTTGCTAATAGTTTCAGTGCGGTGGTTCACTGCAGTGCTCCCCAGACCGACGGCTCACTCCAAGGCCTTGGAACATCTCAAGTTGTGCACCCCCTAGAGTGGCTCCCCAGCCCGTAGCCCTGGAGGGAAGGCCAGCTTCAGAATTTTCAGCAGTCTGGTCTTGTGATCTGGTCGGGCAGGGTCATCTCACTGGGGAACTCCAAAATGTTGGAATAGGATGCAAGAAAAGACCAGTGACTCCAATTAAAATCAAATTAAGGCAGGCTTATTATTAAAACTGGCCAGGCTGCCTCTCCCTCCAAAAATGGCGGGAACAAGACAGCAACACCACCTTTCCTACAGCCCAGCTATATAGCCCAGAAAGTTACACAAAAAGGGGGTTACAGATAACAGAACTTTGAAAGCATCACACTGATGGTAGTTTACATTTTTTTTGCTGGCCCCAACATCAGAAATTATGAGGACCATTAGAGACTCAGAGAGGGTCGTTGTCTGGCCTGGGAAGGCCAATATTTATTAGGTGTCACTAATGTTTCAGAGAGCACTGTTATCTGGTCAGAGAGCCAGGCATGGATGAGTTCAAGGCACGGACAGGCATTCCAAGCAGGTTCAGAATTTGCAGTAATTTATAGTAAAGCCCAAATTATCTTTTCATGGCTTTCTGGCAAGATGGCTCCCAATTCTAATAAAAGATCAGGTTGGGTCTATCAAGCCTGTCCTTTACTTTTGGAAACTCCTCTACAACCTGCAAGGTTGTGAACTCCTGACCATTTTACATTCCAGATATGTATTCACAGATTTTCTAACTCATGTCCTCCAACTGTGTCTTACTTGGGGTGAAGGTAATATCAAGGCATTGTTCTGGATGAGAGTGGGAAGATTTTTGTGTAGCACATATTTGCATACACATTTAGGAGATCACTCCTCCTAAACACTGATTTGGAACAGAAAATTCAATCTATGGGGGAGCTTCCTAGCTGAACAACATTATACATAAATACAAGTTCATTAAATAAATAGTTTTGGATCAGTGGATGATATATATTTCAAGATGGATTTAAATTGGCATATATATTGCTAGATTTTAATGTCCATGTGACTTTTGTGTTTATAATGTTTTGTGATTTATGTGGATTTATAATCAAATTTTCACAAGATTATTCTCAGAAATATTCATCCAACTTAAATACATACTTTTTTCCTAGTACTGAAAAGTAACTTCAGTGAATGGTGGATAAAAATCCTAATATTTCTACAGTAACTGACCCAGATTAACATCAATGCAATTAGATTCCTATGGGACATGATGTGTATTTTGATGTTCATTTTTATTCAACATTGGTACATTACTATTTCTGCAGTTTATGCACATTATATATAGTATGATATATAATGTTCAATCACTTCCTTCTTGAGAACACATGTATTCTTACAGGTTTCTTGACTATTCTTTTCATGAGACTTCTTTCCAAACACATTATTGTTGATTTCCATAATCACTTTTGAAACAAAACTCACACACCTTTCAGGATAAACCACAACCATAATATTACCATTAGATGTATAACTGGTTGCAGTGAATGATTGTATATCAATATGAGATTTCTTTTATATTTTCAGATATCAATTCAATCCATTATTTAAAGTAGAGCAAGTTATATTATTTACACACAGTATGGTTTATTCATGCATTATCTGCATATTCATAGACACAGGGTACACCTATTTGTACCCTCAATAGTAATTTATACATCTACAAAATATTGCTACAGAAATGGTGGAAGAAATACTCAAGTCACCTGATCTACATATACATTTTATCACAATAATATTCTGGACACAAAATGCAAAGGTCACACTTATGATTTTACCAAAGCCTAAATAAAAAGTGAGCATGGATTAATAAAAACATCCATGGCCTGGTTACCTAATGCTCTCAAAAGTCAATCCAATTTGTGACAACATATTAGTTTCTGCCTAAGGTTATATATTCAGACTCAAACCGTTGAAAATGTCTAAACAAATTACACACTTCATACTTTTACTGACTTCCTAATGTCTCTATTTATATCTGCTTTCCTACATATTTTCCCCAATTCGTCATTGTGACTGACTCTTTACATGTGCTGACATTTACATTCACTCTCTACCCGAAACCTTATTTGTAAAGAACTTTTGGTACAAATCCTATACTCATTCTTCTTTCTAAACCTACTGACTATCTTGCTAATCCTACAGACTATCCCTTTTTTATTGGATATTCTGTATGTTATTCAATCATCTAGTGTATACGATCCTATTTCTTTGTATATCAATTTATCTGAGACATCTGTGCAGAATATAATTCAAAGCAAAGTATGCTACTCAAGGGCCCAAAGTCCTACTTGGCTTCAAGTCTTCCCTAGATTTCTGTTTCCATACTTATATTTCACCTATATATTCTTGTAAATATCTCAGGTTCCCAATACCGTTATTCATCCAGCAGAATGATTCCTAACGCAAATAGAACATGATATTAACATTAACCATACACTGTTCCCTCAATCTAACTTTACAGCAGTGCAGGGATAGAGTTGGTCTTACAATCCAGGAATATAGGGGATCTTCCACCTGCTGAGAATCTCAAAGATCCATGCAGAAATTATCCCTGAAGAAGATATAGAATGCTATGAAGGACCTGAGAGAGCAAAAGTCATTTTCCATGGCAAAAAACCTGGTCAGGATGAAGAGATGTGTCTGAATAAGCCTCTCACATTTTAATGTAGACAAAATGGACCAAACCAAACCTGTGTGGAGATCTCTCTCCCAGTACCTATTGTTGATATACCATTCTAACTTGTGAAAGTGTCACAGGAAGTAGCGGCAGCCTCCATCTCATGGGACCTTAGGAAGAAACTGTTAGGACAAAGTGTTTTCCAAGGCTGTGAGCTCATTCAGTTCATGAAGGAAGTGACCTACCTCACTTCTTTGTGATGGAACTCTCTGAACTTGGGATCCCGGAAACCAGGCACCCAGGGTCAGGCCCAGTAACAGTCACAGAGATCTCACTTTTTTGGATTTATCATGGAAAGAGTCAGTCTTTCTTGGTACTTACAGATGTGAAGATGGTCAAATGCCAGAAAAAATCTGAAGAGGTGTCTTCAGTGAGAATGCAGGTAGTGGCGGCTCAAAGCTGGCTCCTGACAACTTCACAGAGTGGGCCAAGGAGTCCAGATTTGAGAACAGACAGGCCATTTCGGGTGAACAAAGAATGGCTCACCAGGCAGAGGACACTCCGGTTAGTAACAGACCTTCTTGGGGGAAGGAGGTGCATTTGTGGGAATGAGTGTGGGTTTGTGGTTTTGTCTCATGTTCTGAGAATAGGTAGGAAAGTTGGTTTGTTTGGTTTGGAGTGGACTGTTTCTATTAAGTCATTTGACAAGGCAAGTGTTTCTATGTCTGTGTATCCCACTGTGTCCGTGGGTGTAGACATTACAAAAGAAAATGCATCAATGGATGTGTCCTGTCTAGGAGAAAGCTTCCCAACATTCACGCTGCCCAATTTATAAAAGGACAGAGGGTTGCCTTATTTGTGGGCAAGACCTGAAATCTTCCTAAGTTCCTGTTTTCTTCCTGAATTCTGGCCACTCTCCAGAATAGGCTCATGATTTTGTGACCAAGATAGGTACCACCTCCAAGCTCTGTGACTTGGCCATGTACTGGATAGCTGAAGGGAATGGCGAGAATCTCAGAAAACTCAGATATCAATGTTACCAGGAAAGTCTCAGTGGAGAAACCCTGCTTTGGGACTTTTGCTTACCTATTGTTCTATAGCACTGAATGTCAGGAAGGTCTTTGCCTAAGGCCACCCCATTGTGAAGCCTGAATAAAACAGTTCTCTAATGTAAATGAATGGGCATCACCTGTCCCTTTTTGAGTAATTGATTTCGAAAGGGATGTGTCTGAATCAGCCTGTTGGCCCTGTGTGAGGCTGTGGCTTAGATTCTCAGCACCTGATGGATCTAAAGAAAGATGCCATGTGTGCATCCAAAACCAAAATGGCCAAAAGAGTACTCATTATGGATGAAGTCTCTCGCCTTCCTCTGTAAGTTTCCTGACCTCCCTAAGGTGAGAATAGGAATCCTTTGGGTCAAATGAGTTTTTCAAAGCCCTTCAGAGTCTATCCCATTGGTGCTTGGGTTTTCTCATGACCCCAATCCACATGAAGAATCTAAACCCCACAGTCAGTAGGCCTCAAATTGGAGAAGTGGAACAGTAATAATGGTAGGCCTATTTGATCACTCCTGGTTCAGAGGAAGGGTTTCCAGGCCACCCTGACTTTAGGCAAATGACGGGCAAGGGAGCTTATTTTGGACACTGTCTTGTCCAGCGCCCCTCATAGAAACCTCCAGCTAGAGGTTATGATGAGTGTCTATGTGGAAAAGATGAGGGCCATATGGGAGTGTTTTCGTTTAAATTTTGGTCATTTGTGTGGCGATTGGAAGAAATCACTGGGTCCACCTGGGCTTGAACTCTAGTGTGAATCCCTATAGAGACTGAATTCTGAAACTGACCTCAGAGAAGTATTGCCATGAGCTTTGTTGGGATTTTAGGAGCCCACGCATGAGAGTAGCCCTTATAAACTTAGATCAAGGCCACAGAGCACTGGGAATCTCAGCCAAGATAATCCATGATTTTCTTCTTAAAGTCTTGGCAGCCATAGCTGAGAGTCAAAACACACATGTACCTCACATTGTAGACTTCAATTGGACTGGCTTCATGTGACCTTTTGACAACTCTTTGGGAAGCCTTGCCTATGAGAGTTCTCCAGAGTTTCATTGAAATGAGCTTCCTCAACATTTAATGGTTTTTGAAAACCACAGTTCCTCCAACTTCATCCTCAAAAAAATGGCTAGATAAACACCATGAAATTTTTGGAATTCCCATGACCAGGTGGCACTGGAGAATCTTTGGATGTCCTATTGCTAATCATGAGTGTATCAGACAGTGCCTTGACTGACTAGGTTTCTTGAAAATTGTGTAGAACAGAGATGCCAGTAAGTTGGAGCCTGCAAATTAGTGGGCCTAGAGCAGTGGTGTGAAGGTGTGTGATAAAATGTGTGGTGGGGCCATGTGGATCTGCCACTGGCTTCCAAATGGCTTGTGAATGACATGGTACAGCCAGCAGAACCTTCCATGTAAAGGCATCTTTTTGTATAGGGAGATTTCAAGGCAATGTTCAGAATCAGGTTGCTATGGACAAAGGGGCAACCCATGTGGGATAGAATCCTGGTTGGTGCATTCACATGCAGACCATGACCTCCACACGTGACAGAACTCCCTCCAGCACTGTGTCCCAGTTGATCTCCTTGTATTTCATGAAGAAAATACCAAAGTCCCAGTGCAGCAGCAAGAACCACCACGAAAAGTGGAGGAGGACCAAATGGCTTCACAGTTCACACGGTGAGTCACTTAGCTCCCAGTGGCCATAGTTTAACTACAAAGAGAGTATTCGCACTGCTGCCTCATGTTCATTGGAAAATTAGAAACAATGTCCTCCAGGTCACATAGATGCAGACCCAGCTTTGATGGTCTCACTAGAAAGTAAGCTAAAGCTACTGACAACAACATATATTTCAAGTGCCCAACCTCAGAGGCAGTTTATCAAGAAGTCTTTAGGCCAGCAGAACTCCATGTTTGTGGAGTGTTTACCATGTGCCTTACTTTTGGAAACTGCTCTACCACTTCCAAGTTTGTGAAATCCTGAGTATATTCCATTCCACATATGCATTCACAGATTTTCTAACTCTTCTCCTCTAATTATGTCTTACTTGGGGCGAAGTTAATGTCAAGGCATTGTTGTGGATGAGAGTGGGAAGATTTTTGTGTAGCACATATATGCATACACATTGGATTCATTTTCCAATTTTCCATTCGAAATACTTAATCCCTGACACTAACTCATAAACTACTAGACTCTGACTGCTAATCCTAATATGATGGAGAAAACTAACCCAAACAGAATAGAAATACAAGCAGTTCAAAGGAGGCATGGTGTATATTTGGACTTGCCATTTGCATTATGAAGGGTAGGTGTTATAAATCTAGTTAATTTTTAATTGAAATAGTTCTCCTTGTGTTTTTAAAGTTAATAAATATATAAATTCCTGTCTCCCTTTCCCTGTAGCCTATTCAGAACATGTATTTTTAAATGCACATATAGAATCCTACCTGGTATCACATGTACATTCTTGTGAGGTGGCTGACTTGGCAGATACAAATTATGAGAAGAGATCACTCCTCCTAAACCCTGTTGGATCTTAAAATTCAACCTATGGGTGAGCTTCCTAGTTGAACAACATTAAACATAAATCCATGTTCAGTAAAAGAAATATTTTTGCGTCTGTGGATGATATATATTTCATGATAAATTTCGATTGGCATATATATTGGTAATTTAATGTCTCTGCATGTGTGTTTTTTGTATATATATACTCTCCAGATTTTTCAAAATATGAAATATATGTGTCTTATATACACTCCCTAAATTCATTCATGTTCATGTGTATGGATTTATAATCACGTATTCACAAGATTATTCTCAGAAATATTCATCCACCTGAAATACATATTTGTTACCAGTACTGAAAACTAACTTTAGTTAACGTTGCATACAAATACTAAATTTGTACAGTAACTGACCCAGTTTAACATCAATGCAAGTAGATTACTATGGGACATGATGTGTATTTTGACATTCATTTTTATTCAACACTGCTACATTACTATTTCTTCAATTTATGCACATCATAAGATATATATTTCATCCACAAGTTAGCAAACTTATAGGCATTTGTTTCACTTTCAATAACTTCCTGCTTCAGAACACATGGATTCCTCCAGGTTTCTTGTCTGGTCTTTTCATGAGACTTCTTTCCAAACACATTATTTTCAACTTCCATAATCAATTTTGAAGGAAAACTCACACACTCTTCATGATAAATCATAATCCTAATATAACGTTTAGATGTTTTACTGGTTGGAATGAATGTATGTATATCAATATAAGATTTCCTTTATATTTTCAGATATCAATTGAATCCATTATTAAATTTGGAATCCATTATATTATTTATTCACAGTATTGTCTATTCATGCATTATCTCTATATTCATATCACAGGGTACACCTATTTGTACCCCCAATAATAATTTGTACATTTCGACACAGAAGCAATGGTCACACTTATTATTTTACCAATGTAAATGTCAGGCGAGCATCGGAGGAAGAGACTACCAGGGACTGTCTAATGCAACAGCCAAAAGTTTATGGGGGTCCAACATGCTGGGGCTCAGAGCTCCCTTGAATAGAGCAGAGAGCCCTGAGAACAGCTTAAGCAGAGCTTATATACTTTCCTTGGAGAGGGCAGGGAGGGAAGATTATTGATGGGTCAGCGCGAGTGGGCAGTTTGCGTGCAAATGGGTGAGGGAGTACATTCTGCAGTTTTGCAGTTGGTACAGAACATTCAGGGAACAAGATTAGCGAACAGTTCTCAAGATATCAACAGTGTTTTGTTAAGCATACCGTAAAACTGGAAGTGACAATTACCTATTTTATTTACCTTTCATTCCCCACTTTCTTTTGGTTACATTAAATCATAATAGTGATCATTGAGGATGTCACATTTTATGTTTGCTAGTGTGGTATATTGATTTCTGATTACCATAAGTTTAACTTGTCCAATTTGAGCTTGGAGAAAGAAAACTACACGGTTGAGCAAACAGGGTCCTACAGTTAGCAATAATGTGAGGATTATTAATGGACCGGCCAGGGCTGATAAAAGCATAGTTACCCAGGGGGACTCTGTGAACCAAGACTCAAACCACCCTTTTTGGGCCTCTCTCTCTTGTTGATGCTCTTCAATGCGTCTTCTTAATTTAATCATAGATTCTTTTACAACTCCAGTATGGTAGGCATAATAACAACATTCTTCCCTCAATGCAGGACAAAGGCCCCTTCTCTCATGAAGAGGAGGTCGAACCCTCGCCTGTTCTGTAAAACAACTTCAGAGAGAGAGGTTAAAGATTCTTGTAAAGCTGTGATGGTGGTTTTTTAATATCTTTAAGTTTTGGTCTATTGCTGCTTCTAATTGGGTCATTTGTTGTGTCCCATGGATTAGGGCAGTGGTTCCTGTGCCCTTCTCTGCAGCAACTACTATTCTTCATAGGATGGCTAAAGTGAAGGATACAGGTTGCCAGCGGAACCGGGTTGTATGCCCCCCTATTTGAAATTTAAATGATCCTGCCTCATGATAGAGCACTCGGGGAAACATCTGCACCATTACATAATTAATCACATCTGTTGATAATTTTATGAATAAACAATGTTTAAGTATATAGAATTATACTGTTGTAGGTATGGACAAGGCAAGGCACCTAAGATAGCACCAAAGATAGGGAAACAGTCCTATTTGGTTGCAACCGGATATAGAGGGCATTGCTTCTGTTGTAATCAATTAATCCCCTGAATCCCAAGTTTAGGTAGTTTCAGAATTTTGTACCCAACATGTAAGGGAAAAGACTCAGAAATTCACAGTCTGCAGAAGTTCACAAAAAGCAGTTTTTGGTTCTGTTTTTATTTTCCTCTTCTCTGGGAAAGATAACTTATTAAGGACACCTGGGAGGGGGAGAGCTTTTTTCTTCTCTTTTATTTTCTCCCTGCCAGCTGTTACCATGGAGCCCAGTTGGTAACTTCTTTATCTTGGAAATGTAGCCATCTCTGGAAGCCTCAGCTCAAGGCCAGAGGCCTTGTTCACATATTTTGTGAAAAACTAGTAAGGGGGTGTCTAGCTTAGAAGGGCTGATTTTTCCAGCCAGTGGCCAAGTATAACAGAGCAACACGAAAAGAGGAAGTTTATCTACACTGAACTCTTTTATAAAGACTTTGTTGCTGAAAGTCCTAAAGTCAGCCACGATGAAGACTTCTGGAGAAGGCCATTTAAGATTTTTCTGTGGGCCTGGTACAGAGGGGAAGACGGGGAAGGCGGGGGGTGAGAGCAGTTCTGTGGTTCTGAGAATGAGGAAAAAGAGATATAAAAGAATAATGGGAAAAGGGTTTGGGATTTTCCTGGCAACAAAACTTGAGCAGTAGAACAGGTAGAGCAGATGGGAAGACGGGAATGAGTATCTAAAAAGCCTGTGAGGGACTTTAAATTCTTAGTAACCTGTTTTTAGTGATGACAAAGCAACTTTAAAGGCCATTTTCATTACATCTTGGATAGGCGTCTGAGGGCACTCCTCAGCTGGTTTGAGCTTTGGGTTAGCTGGTAAGAGGACCTGGTGGGACCCGGTGTGGGCACTGACAGGAGAAGAGAGGAGTGAGTGGGTGGAAGGGTACCTCAGTACCTGCTGCCTCAGCATGGGGGCAATGGTCTGAGAACCAGAGGAGGTTTGGGGTTTTGATCTAGTAATTGGAGGGGAGAAATCAGGTTGTTGATGTGAGAGTGACAGCAGAGAATCTGGAGCAGAAGGATCTATTGGAGAAACATATTTCGTGATGTGAGCAAAGGAGGGAAAAGGCCTACACATAGGGGAATTTTCTTCAATCCTTTTGATCACTTGCCGAAGTTGAAATAGTCACACAGAATTTGAGGATCTAGAGACCCCTCTGGGGGCCATCGGTTTTGGTTGTCTAATTGGTAATATGGCCAATGCTGTGAACTGAATTTGATGAGGAGTTTGGGTTCCACCAGGCAGCCATTGTATGCTCACATCCCCATGACTTACGGAAGAAGACGGCTTTTCCCCCACACAGCCGTGGTTGTTTGTGGCTTTGATAGTCCACCGGGCAAACATAGTAATCTAGGCTAGCCAACCTGCATCAGGCTTGCGTGTTCCTACATCCATAATGTTTGTTTCCATTATCTATGGTACGGGAGAAATTTAATGGAATTTTAGTGGGATCCTCTTCATCAGAGATATCCCAATTGGAAAGACGTATACCCAGCTGACAAATATCTGGGTGGAGAGTTGGCCACCAGGTCCCTAAGGGGGCTGTATGTGAGACAGACCATACTTCTTGTCTAATTGGATTTGTGATCAGCCATCGCTGCTGAATGGGCTGATGATGGTTAGGACTAGTGGTGGCCAAGGGGAGAGTCTATAGCCTTATCCACATGGCAAATATGCAATTTGAAAGGGTTACCAGTCTTTTCCACTTTCAAGCCAGTGTCTGGACAGGGCACAGGCTTGAGATGAGAATTAGGATCCAGGAAGTGATTCCGTCTACCTTTACCACTGTAGGTTTTATAATTAGCACCTGGTATGGTCCTGTCCAGCGGGGTTCCAGGGATGACACCTGATGTCATCTTATGTAGATGAAGTCTCTTTTTTGATATCGATGTGGAGTCTCCTCTTCACCAGGTTGGTAGGCAGTGGCCAGCTGTTTTGACAGGTATCCCTGAGTTCTTTCAATAGCTTTAAGTTTGTCAAGCAAGGGGGTGTGGAAGGGATCGGTAGGTCTTAGAGTTGTGGTTAGGTCCTTACTGGAGGAGGGGCCCCATAGAGAATTTTATAGGAGGTGAGGTTACACAAAGAAACAGAGGGAGTATTTCTTGCATGAAACAGTGCATAAGGCAGGAGCATAGTCCAATCTTTGATGCCCTCTCTAAGCTTAATTTTGTTAAGGTCTCTTTAATGGTTCTATTAATTTTTTTAACCTGTCCTGAGCTCTGCGGTCTATAAGCACAATGTAACTTCCAATTTATCCCCAGGATCCTGGCTAACCCCTTACTTACCTGGGCCATGAACGCCGGTCCATTATCAGACCCTATTACCTTAGGTAGGCCGTATCATAGAAAAATATCTTTCAGGATTTTCTACCACCATTTGTGCCTTTTTTTTTTGTGGGGAAGGCTTCAATCCATCCTGAAAATATATCTACAAACACTAGGAGATATTGAAGTCCATACCTTGCTGGCTAAATTTCAGTAAAGTCCACTTCCCAGAATTTCCTGGTCTGGTTGCTCATAGGCGCTTTCCTACAGGAAGTTTGGAAGGGTAATTGTTCTATTGACAGAACGGACAGGGTTTTGTTACCCGTTCAGTTATGTCCTTTCGCTGTGAGTCGGTTAGTGGAAAACTCTGTTCTTGATCCTTCAGGAATGCCTGCAGTTTCTTTGGACCAAGGTGTGTGAATTGATGTACATTTTTAACGTAGTGTAGGGCTTTCTGAAATTGCAGGCTTGGCTCAGTGAAGTTGAGGACTTCAGTGCCAGTGTCGTAAGATGTTATCAAAAGCTTGCTGGTGCTCAGGGGTCCATTGGAATTGGGCATCTCCCTTTAACAGTGGGTATAAAGGAGAAGTTAAGGACACAAACACAGGAATCCATAACCTGCAAAACCCACTAGTCCCAAGAAACTCTTTGTGTTGTCTGCTGCTGGGGGGAAGGGGTATCTGCACAACCGTTTGTTTTCTGGGCTCAGTGAGCCAACGTTTACCACCTCTAAGGGAATAGCCCAGGAAGACTACTTCTTGCTGGCAAATTTGGGGTTTTTTGGAAGAAGCTCTATACCCGAGTTGAGCAAGCTTACATAATAGTGCTTGGTTCCCAGACTCACAGTTTTCCTTGGTGTTGGCTGCAGTAGCAGGTCATCCACGTATTGAAGCTGGGTGACTTCGGGGTGCATAGTTCTGAAGTTGTTGACATCTCTGTGGAGGGCTTCATCAAAGAGAGTGGGGGAGTTTTTGAACCCCTGTGGGAGTCTAGTCCATGTTAGTTTACCATACGTTCCGGTTTCTGGGTCTACCCACTCAAAAGCAAACAGAAACTGACTGTCTTTATGCAGAGGCATGCAAAAGATAGCATCTTTATGTCCATACCATTTCTACTCAGGGTTCAGAGTGATAAGCAGATTGTACAAATTATTTACCGTGGGGTGAATGTCCTGCACTCTGTTGTTGATCTCTCTTAGGTCTTGAACGGGGATAGTCCCCAGTTCCTGGATTTTTTACTGGTAGCAGGGGAGTGTTCCAGGCCGATTGACAGGGCCTTAGGACCCTAAAGCCAGATATTTCTGAATATGGGGCCTTAACCCATCTTTAGCATTTTTGCTCAGAGGATGTTTTTTGACATTGATTGGGGAGGCTGAGGTTTTTAACTCCACTGTTCTTGGAGGTTGTTTCATGGCTAGTCCTAACCCAACAATTTTTGCCCAGGCATCTGGGTAATCTGTTATCCATTTCTGGGGTAGCTTGCCTGTTTGATCATTCTTGGGGTGTGTGAAAAGTGGATGTTCATCTTTGACTGACATTTATAAAGCCATGACTATAGGAGTTTTTAATGAAGGATTTAGAAATTTCATTTTGGGGCCTTCGGGGTTAAAAGTTGTTTTGGCCCGGAGCTTACTGAGCAGATCTCTGCCCATCAATGGGGCCAGGCATTCTGGGATTACTAGGAAGGAATGTTGGATTTTTCCTTTCCCCATGTCCATGGTCCTCTTAGTTGTCTAAGTCTGATATTTACTGCTGTTAGCCCTTTGAACTAGAGACCTTTTATTTGATAGAGGGCCCAGTGGGGCCTTAAGGGCTGAGTATACTGCTGCTGTATCCACTTCAAAGTTTATGGGGTCCCCTTCACTTCAAAAGTTACCCTGAGCTCGGGGAAGGGATCTGAGCCCCGACATTCTCAGTCAACCTCCAGAGTCAGAAAGGCTGTCTGGCGTGGCTGTCTCTTTCTAGGGCACTTTTTGGCTCAGTGTCCTTTTTCTTTACAGTAGGCACATTGATCTGAGGCCAAGGGTGGCCTCTGGTGGGGACCCAGGTATCGTTTCTTGTCTCCCTGTTTCTTTATTTCTGGCCTATTTATTGTTGTGACCAGGACCTTAGTTAATACCTTCATCTGTCTTTTTCATCTGTCATCCTCCCTTTGCTCCCTTTCGTTCTCTCTGTTTCTCTCTTATAGGATACTTTCTCGGCTACCCTGAGTAAATCTCTCAAAGTCATATCTTGTAATCCATCTAAGTATTGTAACTTTCTTTTAATATCCAGATCAGCTTGCCCAATGAAGGCCATCATGACATATGTCTTTTGATCCTCTGCCTGAAGATCGAAAGGAGTATATCTCCTATACGCCTCCATAATTCTCTCTAGAAACATAGAGGGATATTCATCAGGCCCTTGAATAATCTCTCTTACCTTGGCCAAATTATTTGGTTGGCTAGCGGCCGGTTGGAAACCCACTATTAGGGCCCGGCAATAAGTGGACAGATGCTCCCTACCTTCAAAGGTGTCAGGGTCCCAGTTGGGTCAGTTCAAGGGTAAGCCGGCTTTGATTATGTTGGGAAGTTGTGTTGGTCACCCATCTGGTCCGAGGATATTTTTTTCCAGCTTCCAGAAAGTTTCTCTCTCGTTCCTCTGTCATGAAAAGAATCCCTAGGATTTGTTGGCAGTCATCCCAAGTAGGCAGGTGTGAAAACGCCAGGGAGTTCTTTGAGTTCTTTTAGCCGGGCCAGCTTTCTCCAGGGAAGGAGGGGCTGTGTGTGTGACAAGGGGGAGTCATCTGGTGGGCGCTGGGCCGGCCTAGCTTTCTCCAATGGCGGAGAGGCTGAGTCAGCAGCAAAGGAATCACTTAGAGGTTGTTGGGGGTTGGTGGACGACGGCAGCGGATAAGAAGGGTAGGAGAGTCCAGTAGAGTCTTGAGACTCAGGGAGAACAGAGGTTGGAGGAGAAAGAGCAGAGGGTTTGTGAGATAGAATCATGGTGGAAGGAGTAGGAGTGGGCGCAGAGACAAAGAAAGGCTTCACCCATGCAGGAGGAGATTTGCAGAGGTCCTGCAAAGTTAAGATATATGGCTGTTGATCTGGATGTCTATGTGGCCCCGGTTGAAAGACAAAATCTCTGACGTTTCAAATTAGTGGGAAGTAGATGTTTCTAGGGGCTATCCAACTCCAAAGGTGGGTCATTCTGAGGCACAGAGGGTCTGCCAGGTCCAGCAATTTACTGAAAAAGAAAGATTCTGGGCCTTGCACAGACTTTGGTCCAGTGATCAAGGGTCAGGAAGAGAGGTGTTGAAGTGCTCTGTCCCAAAATGAGAGATACACAAACAGTGAAAGAAATCACACACTACACTGACAAGACAAGACAATAAAGACAGGCAATGGACGTCCAATACTGAGGCCAGGACTGAGTAGCCGGCAAAACCTGATGGGCTGGCAATACTGAATCCGAAGCAAAATATCACTGAGTCAAGGAGACTATTGTTCCTCGATTTCCTGAGTCCTCTGGGGCATCCCCCAGGGACGTGGCCTGTGGCTCTGTGACACGTATGTCAGCCTCTGTCAGAGAGAGCTCACGCTCATCACCAATAGCCATTTTGCCAAGCCCTAACCTGAAACCTAAAACCAAAAAGAGTTCCCTTACTTACCCTGAAAAGAGCCCCTTGGGGATCTTTCATCCGCCGCTGCCGGATCTTGCTCGTGCCTCCAGATGTAAAGGTTGGGCAAGCATCAGGGGAAGAGACCACCAGAGGAATGTCTCAAGCAACAGTAAATGGTTTATTATGGGTCCAGCATTCTGGGGCTCAGAGCTCACTTGAATAGAGCAGAGAGCAATGAGAACAGCTTAAGCAGAGCTTATATGCTTTCCTTGGAGAGGGCAGGGAGGGAAGTTTATTGATGGGTCAGGGCAAGTGGGTGGTTTGCGTGCAAACGGGTGAGGGTATACATTTGCAGTTTGGCAGTTGGGGACAGCACATTCTGGAAACAAGATTAGCAAACAGTCCTCAAGACTTCAACAGTGTTTTGTTAAGCATACAGAAAAACAGTAAGTAACAAGTACCTATTTTATTAACCTTTCACCAAAGCCTAAATGGAAAGTGAGCATGGATTACTAAACACATCCATATCCAGGTTGCCTAACGCTCTCAAATCAATCCTATTGGTGACTACATATTTGTTTCTTCTTAAGATAATATATTCAACCTCAACCCTGTTGAAAATGACTAATCCTATCACTCACTTTATATTTTCCTGATTTCCTAATGTCTCTATTGATATCTGCTTTCCTACATATTTTCCCCAGTTCATCATTGTGACTGACTCTTCACATGTGCTGACATTTACATTCACTCTTTATCCGAAACCCTATTGCTAAAGAACTTTTGGTCCAAATCCTATACTCACTCTTTTTTCTAACATACCGACTATCTTCCTAATCCTAAAGACTATCCCTTTTTGACTGGATGATCTCTTCGACAAGCAATCATCCAAGGTACAAGGTCCTATGCCATTGTATATTGATTTATCTGAGACATCTGTGCAGAACATAATTCAAAGCTAAGTATCCCAATCAACAGCCCAATGCCCTTCCTGGATTCAAATCTTATCTAGATTTCTGTTTTCAAACTTATATTTCACCAATATATTCTTGTAAATATCGCAAGTTCCCAATACCATTATTCATTAAGCAGAATGATTCCTAACTCAAATGAAACATGTTATTAAGCCTAACCATACATTGTTCCCTCAAACTAACTTTACAGAGGAGCCGAGACAGAGTTTATCTTACAATACAGTAATGTAGGGGATCTTCCACCTGCTGAGAACATCAAAGGACCATGCAGAAATTATACCCTGAAGAAGTTGCAGGCAGCTATGAAGGACCTAAGAGGGGAAAAGTCATATTCCATGGCAAACAACAGGGTCAGTATGAAGGGATGTGTCTGAATCAGCCTCTCCTTTCGTAATGTAGAGAACTGATGAAACCATGCCTGTGTGGAGAGCTGTTTACAGGTGCCTATGGTTGATATACCATTCTAACTTGTGAAAGTGTCAAAGAAAGTAGGGGCAGCCTCAATTTCATGGGACCTTTCGAAGCAACTGTTAGGACAAAGTGGTGGCCAAGGTAGTGACCTCATTCAGTTCCTAAAGAAAGTGACCTCACCTCTCTTCCTTGGTGATCAAAAAATCTGAAATTGTGATGCAGGAAGCCAGGCACCCAGAGCCAGTCCCAGTCCCAGTCCCAGTGGTCTCACTTGTTTGGATTTACCAAGGACAGAGTCAGTCTTCCTTGGTACCGACTGATATGAGGATTGTCAAATGGCAGAAGAGCTCTGAAGAGGGGCCTTTCCTGAGAAAGCAGGTATTGGTTCACCACTGGCTCCTGACAACTTCACAGTGTTGGCCAAGGAGACCAGATCTGAGAAAGGACAGGCCATTTCAGGGGAACATAGTATGGCCCACCAGTTAGAGGACACTCCAGATAGTCACAGACCTACTTGGGTTAAGGAGGTGCCTTTGTGGGTGTTCAGTGAGTTTGTGCTTTTCTCTCATGTTCTGAGAATAGATAGAAAAGGCAGTTTTTTTGGGTTGGAGTGGACTGTTTCTAGTAAGTCGTTTGACAAGGCTAGTGTTTCTAAGTCTTGAGTATCCCACTGTGTCCGTGGTTGTAGACATTAGAAAAGAGAAGGCATCAAAGGATGTGTCCTGTCTAGTAGAAAACTTCCCAGCATTCATCCTGCCTAATTGAAGAATGGACTTTGGTTTGCCTTATGGATGGGCAACACCTACTAAATTCCTAAGTTCCTGTTTTCTTCCTGAATTCTGGCCACTCTCCAGAATAGTCTCATGGTTTTGTTTCCAAGATATGTACCACCTCCAAGCTCTGAGACATGTCCATATACTTGATAGCTGTAGAGAATGGGAACATCTTAGAAAACTCAGATATCAGTGTGACCCGGAAATTCTCAGTGGAGAAACCCTGCTTTGGTTCATTTGCTTACCTATGGTTCTGTTGTCCTGAATGTCAGGAAGGTCTTTGCCTCAGGCCACCCCTTTGTGAAACCTGAAGAAAACAGTTTTCAAATGGAAATGAATGGGCATCACCTGTGGATCTTTGCTTAATTGCTTGTAAAAGGATGTGTCTAAATCAGCCTCTTGGCCCTGTATGAGGTTGTGGCTTAGATTCTCAGCACATGATGGATCTAAAGATAGATTGCATGTGTGCAATCAAAACAAAAATGGCCAAAATCTGTCATTGTTGATGAGTCTCTTGCCTTCCTCTGTTAGGATTCTGACCTCTATCAAGTGAGAATAGGGATCCTTTAGGTCAAATGAGTTCTTTGAAGAACTGCAGAGGTGCTTGTGTTTTCTTGTGACTCCAAATTACTTAAAGAATCTATCCCTGAGAGTCAGTAGGCCTCAAATTGGAGAAGCAGGCCTATTGGATCACTCCAGGTTCACAGCAAAGGTGACCATGCCACCCTGACTTTAGGCAAATGAGGGGCAAGGAAGATTATTTCGGACACTCTCTTGGGATGCGTCCCACATGAAAAACTCCAGCCAGAGGTAATGATGAGTGTCTCTCAGGAAGAAGGTGAGGACCATGTGGAAGTGTTTTGGTTTTAATTGTAGTCATTCGTGTGGCAGTTGGAAGAGATGACTGGATCCACCTGGGCTTGAACTCTGGTGTCATTCCGCTTAAACACTCAGTTCTGGATCAATCATCAAAGAAGTATTGCCATGAATTGTGTTAAGAATTTAGGAGGCCATGCATGAGAGTCTCCGTTGGAAACTGAGATCTAGTCCTAGGGTGGCTTTCCACAGAGCACTGGGAATCTCAGCCAGGATATCAAATTATTTTTTTCTGAAAGACTTGGAAGCCATATTTGCTAGTCAAAACACACATGGACCTCAATTGTAGACCTCGATGGGCCTGAATTCATGTGACTTTTAGGCCACTCTTTGGGAAGCCTTGCCTGTGAGAGTTCTTCAAATTTTTCATTGAAATGAGCTTCCTCACCATTGAATGATTCCTGAATGATTTGAAAGCCATAGTGCTTCCAACTTCATAATTGAAAATTGGCTAGATAAATACCATGAAATTTTTGAAATTCCAATGACCAGGTGGCAATGAAGAACATTTGGATGTCCTGTTGCTGATCACGAGTGTACCAGACAGTGCCTTGATTGACTGGTTTTGATGAAAATGGTGTAGAACAGAGATCTCAATAATTTGGATCCTGCTGAGTAGTGGGCCTAGAGCAGTGGTGAGCAAATGTGTGATAAAACATCTGAGGTGGGGCCATGTGGATCTGCCATTGGCTTCCAAATGGCTTGTGACTGACATGGTGCAGCCAGCAGACCCTTATATGTAAAGGCAACTTGTTATATGGAGAGGTTTCAGTGCAATGTTCAGAATCAGGTTGCTATGGTCAAGGGGGCATCCTATGTGGTATACAAGCCCTGTTGGTGCATTCTCCTGCAGACCCTGATCCACCACACGTGACAGAACTCGCGGCAACACTCTGTCCCAGTTGAACTCCTTGTATTTCGTGAAGCAAATACCAAACTCCGAGTGCAGCAGGAAGAAACATTAGGAAAAGTGGAGGATGATAAAATGGCTTCGCAGTCCATATGGGGAGACACTTAGCCCCCAGTGGCCACAGTTTACATACAAGAGAGAATTCAGCACTGCTGCTTCATGTTTATTGGAAAATTATAAACCATGTCCTCCAGATCACAGAGATGAAGACGCAGCTTTGATGGTCTCACTGGAAAGGAAGCTAAAGATCCTCACAAAAACATATATTTCAAGTGCCCAACCTAGAGACAGTTTCTCCAGACGTCTTTAGGCAGGCAAATCTCCATGTTTGTAGAGTTTTTACACTGTCCCTTACTTTTGGAAACTCCTCTACAATCTCCAAGGTTGTGAACCCTAAGCATTTTCAATTTCAGATATGTATTCAAAGATTTTCTAACTCTTCTCCTCTAATTGTGTCTTACTTGGGGTGAAGGTAATGTCAAGGCATTGTTCTGAATGAGAGTGGGAAAATTTTTTTGTAGTACACATTTGCATACACATTGATCCATTTTCCAATTTTCCATTCGAAATACTGAATCCCTGACACTAACTCATACCCTACTAGACTCTGACTACTAATCCTAATATGATGGAGAAAAATAAACAAAAAAAAATGAAAATACAAGCAGTTCAGAGGAGGCATGGTGTATAGTTGGACTTCCCTCTTGCATGATAAAGGGTCGGTTTTATAAATCTACTCAATTTTTAATTGAAATAGTCCTCCATGTGTTTTTTTTTAAAGAGAGAGTTAGAGAGGAGAGAGAGAATTCTATAATATTTATTTTTTTAGTTATTGGCGGACACAACATCTTTGTTTGCACGTGGTGCTGAGAATCGAACCCATGCCGCACGCATGCAAGGCGAGCGCGCTACGACTTGAGCCACATCCCCAGCTCTCTCCATGCGTTTTTAAAGTTAACAAATATGTGAATTCCTGTCTCCCTTTCTCTGTAGCCTACTCAGCACATGTACTTTTTATATGCACATATAGATTCCTACTTGGTATCACACGTATATTTTTATGAGTTGGCTGACTTGGCAGAAACAAATTGTAAGAAGAGATCAGTCCTCCTAAACGCTGTTGGAACTGAAAATCCAATCTATGGGTGAGCTTCCTATTAGAACAATATTATACATAAACCCATGTTTAGTAAAATAAATATTTTTGCATCTGAGGGTGATATATATTACATGATGAATTACGATTGGCATATATATATTGATACTTTTTAATGAATTTTTGTGTTTTTTTGTCTATATATATATATATATATATATATATATATATATATATATATACACTCTACAGATTTTATAAAATATGAAATATATTTGTCTTATATACACTCCGTAAATTCATTCATGTTCATTTATGTGGATTTATAATCAACTTTTCACAAGATTATTCTCAGAAATAATCATCTACCTGAAATACATATTTGTTTCCCAGTGCTGAAAACTAACTTCAATCAATGGTGCTTACAAATCCTAATATTTCTACAGTAACTGACCCAGTTTAACATCAATGCAAGTATATTCCTATGGGACATGATGTCTATTTTGACATTCATTTTAATTCAACACTGGTACATTACTATTTCTTCAGTTTTTGCACATCATAGGTTATATATTTCATTCACAAGTTCAGAAATTTATAGGAATTTGTTTCACTTTTAATCACTTCCTGCTTCAGAACACATGTATTCCTCCATGTTACTTGACTGGTCTTTTCATGAGACTTCTTTCCAAACACATTATTTTCGATTTCCATAATCAATTTTGAAGCTAAACCCACACACTCTTCAAGATAAACCATAACATTAATATTACCATTAGATGTATAAGTGGTTGGAATGAATGTGTGAATATCAATATAAGATTTCCTGTACATTTTCACATTTCAATTCAATCCATTATTAAAGTTGGAACCAGGTATGCTATTTATTCACAGTATGGTCTATTAATGCATTATCTCTATATTCATAGACACAGTGTACACCTCTTTGTTCCCCCAATACTAATTTATACCTCTTCAAAACATTGCTCCCAAAAATGGTAGAAGAAATAAACATGTCACCTTATCTATCTATCTATCTATCTATATATATATATATATATATATATATATATATATATATATATATATTTCTTTTTTTATCACAGTAATATTCTGGACACAAAAAACAAAGGTCATACTCATGATTGTATCAAAGCCTAAATGGAAAGTGAGCATGGATTAATAAAAACAACCATATCCAGGTTGCCTAATGCTCTCAAATGTAAATCCTATTGGTGACTACATATTTGTTTCTTTCTAAGATTATATATTCAACTTCAAGCCTGTTGAAAATGTCTAATCCTATCACTCAGTTTATACTTTGCCTGATTTCCTTATATCTCTATTGATATCTGCTTTCCTACATATATTCCCCAGTTCATCATTGTGTCTGACACTTCACATATGCTGATATTTACATTCAATGTCTACCCGAGACCCTATTGCTAAAGAAATTTTGGTCTAAATCCTATACTCACTCTTATTTCTAAACCTACTGACTATCTTCCTAATCCTACTGACTATTGCTTTTTGACTCGATGTTCTCTTCGACAATTAATCATCCAAGGTATAAGGTCCTAAACCATTGTATTTCAATTTGTCGGAGACATATATGCAGAACATAATTCAAACCTAAGAATCCCACTCAAGGACCCAATGCCCTTCTGACTTCGAATCTTACCTAGATTTCTGTTTTCATACTTACATTTCACCTATATATTCTTGTAAATATCACAGGTTCCCAATACCATTATTCATGGGGCAGAGAGATTCCTAACCCAAATCAAACATGTTATTAACCCTAAACATACACTGTTCCCTCAATCTAACTTTACAAAAGAGGAGGGACAGAGTTGGTCTTACAATACAGGAATGTAGGGGATCTTCCACCTTCTGAGAACATCAAAGGTCCATGCAGAAATGATCCCTGGAGAAGATATAGGCAGCTATGAAGGACCTGAGAGAGGAAAAGTCATCTTTTATGGTAAACAACCTGGTCAAGATGAATGGATGTGTCTGAATCAACCTCTATCTTCTAAATGTAGAGAAGATGGACCAAATCAGGCCTGTGTGGAGAGCTCTTCCCAGGTGCCTATGGTTGATATACCATTCTAAGTTGTGAAAGTGTGACAGAAAGAAGGGACAGACTCCATCTCATGGGACCCTTAGAAGTTACTGTTAGGACAAAGAGGTTGCCAAGGCAGTGACCTCATTCTGTTCCTGAAGGAAGTGACCTCACTTCACTTCCTTGGTGATGGAACTCTCTGAACTTGGGATCCAGGAAGAGAGGCACCCAGAGCAAGTCGCAGTCCCAGTCCCTGTGGTCTCACTTGTTTCAATTTACCAAGCACAGAGTCAGTCTTTCTTAGTACCAACAGATGTGAGAATGGCCAAATGCCAGGAAAGCTCTGAAGAAAGACCTTTCTGAGAAAGCAGGTATTGGTTCACCGCTGGCTCCTGACAACTGCACAGAGTTGGCCAAGGAGACCAGATTTGAGATACAACAGGCCATTTTTGGCGAATATAGTATGGCCCACCATTCAGAGGACACTCCACAAAGGAGGTGCCTTTGTGGGTGTAGGTGTGTGTATGGTTTTTTCTCAAGTTCTGAGAAGATGTAAGAAAGGCTGTTTGTTTGAATTGGCGTGGACTGTTTCTAGTAAGTCCTTTGACAAGGCGAGTGCATCTATGTCTGTGTATCCCACTCTGTCCGTGGTTGTAGACATTAGAAAAGAAAATGCATCAATGGATGTGTCCTGTCTAGGAGAAAGCTTCGCAACATTCATCCTGCCTGATTTATTAATGGACTGCAGCTTTCCTTATTGAAGGGAAACACCTGCTATCTTTCTAAGTTTCTGTTTACATCCTGAATTCTGGACACTCTCCAGAATTGCCTCATTGTTTTGTGTCCAAGATATGTAATACCTCCAAGCTATGTGATATGGCTATGTACTGGATAGCTGAAGGGAAAGGCGAGCATCTCAGAAAACTCAGATATCAGTGTGAACAGGAAAGTCTCAGTGGAGAAACCCTGCTTTGTGCGTTTTGTTTACCTATTGTTCTGTTGCCCTGAATTTCAGGAAGGTTTTTGCCTCAGACCACTCCTTTGTGAATATCAATTCAATCCATTATTTAAAGTGGAACCAGCTATACTATTTATTCACAGTATGGTCTATTCATGCATTATCTGTATATTCATAGACACAGGGTACAGCTTTTTGTACAACCAATACTTATGTATATGTCTTCAAAATATTACTCGCAGAAATGGTGAAAGAAATACTCATGTCACCTAATCTATATATACATTTTATCACAGTAATATTCTGGACACAAAATGCAAAGTTCACACTTATTATTGTACTAAAGTCTAAATGGAAAGTGAACATGGATTACTTCCATGTTCAGGTTGCCTAATGCTCTCAAATATCAATCCTATTGGTGACTACATATTTGTTTCTTACTAAGATTATATATTCAAAATCAACCCTGTTGCAAATATCTAATCATATCACTCACTTTATACTTTGCCTGATTTTGTAATATCTCTTTTTTTATTGTTACGATGAGCCAATTTAGTACTTTTTTAATTTTTTTTTCATCTTTCATACATTTGATTCAAGTGAGTTATGCATTTCCATTTTTACCCCAAATACAGATTGCAGAATCACATCAGTTACACATTCACAATGTTTACATAATGCCATATTAGTGACTGTTGTATTCTGCTGACTTTTCTATCCCCTACTATCCCCCCTCCCCTCCCCTTTCATCTTCCCTCTCTACCTCATCTGTTGTTGTTCCGTTCTCTCCCTTCCCCCCCTTTCCCCTCACAACCTCGTATATGTGATTTCGTATAACGATGAGGGTTCTTTCCGTTTCCATGCAATTTCCCTTCTCTCTCCCTTTCCCTCCCATCACTTGTCTCAGTTTAATGTTAATATTTTCCTCATGCTCTTTCCCTCTTTTCAGTTCTTAATTGCTCTCCTTAAATCAAAGAAGACATTTGGCATTTGTATTTTAAGGATTGGCTAGCTTCACTTAGCATAATCTGCTCTAATGCCATCCATTTCCCTGCAAATTCCATGAATTTGTCATTTTTTAGTGCTGCATAATACTCCATTGTGTATAGATGCCACATTATTTTTTATCCATTCATCTATTGAAGGGCATCTAGGTTGGTTCCACAGTCTGCCTATTGTGAATTGTGCTGCTATGATCATTGATGTGGCGGTATCCCTATAGCATGCTCTTTTATGGTCCTCAGGGAATAGTCCGAGGAGGGCGATAGCTGGGTCAAATGGTGGTTCCATTCCCAGCTTTCCCAGGAATCTCCATACTGCTTTCCATAATGGCCGCACCATTTTGCAGTCCCACCAGCAATGTACAAGTGTACCCTTTTCCCCACATCCTCGCTAGCACATATTATTGTTTGACATCCTAATGGCTGCCAATCTTACTGGAGTGAGATGGTATCTTAGGGTGGTTTTGATTTGCATTTCTCTGACTGCTAGAGAAGGTGAGAATTTTTTCATGTACTTATTAATTGATTGTATGTCTTCTTCTGAGAAGTGTCTGTTCAGGTCCTTGGCCCATTTGTTGATTTTGTAATATCTCTATTGATATCTGCTTTCCTACATATTTTCCACTGTTCATCATTGTGACTGACCCTTCAAGTGTGCTGATATTTACTTTCACACTTTAACCCAAACCCTATTGCTAAAGCACTTTTGTTCCAAATCCTATACTCACTCTTCTTTGTTAACCTACCGAATATCTATCTAATCCTACTTACTATCCCTTTTTGACTGGATGTTCTCTTCGAATTTTAATCATAAAAGGAACAAGGTCCTATGCCATTGTATATCGATTTATCTGAGATATCTGTGCACAACGTAAATCAAAGCTAAGTATCCCAATGAAGGGCCCATTGCCCCTCTGGGCTTCAAAATTACCTAGACTTTCTTTTTTCATTTATATATTTCACCTCTATATTTTTAAAAATATCGCAGGTTCCCAATACCATTATTCATCCAGCAGAATGATTTCTAACCCAAATCAAACATTTTATTAACCCTAACAATACACTGTTCCCTCAATGTAAATTTAAAGAAGAGCAGGGACAGAGTTGGTCTTACAATACAGGAATGTAGGGGATCTTTCACCTGTTGAGAACCACAAGTTCAATGCAGAAATGATCCCTGGAGAATATGTAGTCAGCTATGGAGGACCTGAGAAAGCAAAAGTAATCTTCCATGGCAAAATACCTGGTCAGGATGACGGGATGTGTCTGAATCAGAACCTCTCTTCTCAATGTAGAGGAGATGGACCAAACCAGGCCTGTGTGGAGAGCTATTACCGGGTTCCTATGGTTGATATACCATTCTAACTTGTGAATGTTTCACAGGAAGTAGGGGCAGCCTCCATCTAATGAGACACTTGGAAGCAACTGTTAGGATAAAGTGTTTGCCAAGGCAGTGACCTCATTCAGTTCCTGAAGGAAGTGACCTCACCTTACTCCCTTGGTGATGGAACTCTCTGAATTAGGATCCTGGAAGCCAGGCAAACAGAGCCAGTCCCAGTACCAGTCCCAGTGCGTTCACTTGTTTGGAATTACCAAGGACAGAGTCAGTCTTTCTTTGTACCTACTGATGTTAGAATGGCCAAAAGCCAAGAGAGCTCTGAAGAGGGGCCTTTCCTGAAAAAGCAGATAGTGGCCCACCGCTGGCTCCTGACAACTTCATAGAGATGGCCAAGGAGACCATATCTGAGACAGGACAGGACATTTCGGGGGAACATTGTGTGGCCCACCAGTCAGAGGACACTCCATAGAGTCACAGACCTACTTAGGGTAAAAAGGTGCCTTTGTGGGTGTGGTTGTGAGTTTGTGATTTTGTCTCATGTTGTGAGAATAGGAAAAAAAGGTGGTTTGTTTGGTTTGGAGTGAACTGTTTCTCGTAAGTCGTTTGAAAAGGAGAGTGTTTCTATGTCTGTGTATCCCATGGTGTCCGTGGTTGTAGACATTAGAAAAGAGAGTGCATCAATGGATGTGTCCTGTCTAGTAGAAAGCTTCCCATTTCATCCTGCCCAATTTATGAATGGTTTGCGGCTTTACTTAAAGATGGGCATAACCTAATACATTCCTAATTTCCAGGTTTATTCATGAACTCTGTTCACTCTCCAGAATAGGATCATGGTTTTGTGTCCAACATATATACCACCTCCAAGCTCTGTGACATGGCCATGTACTGGATAGCTGAAGGGAATGGCGAGCATCTCAAAAAACTCAGATATCAGTGTGACCAGGAAAATCTCAGTGCAAAAACCCTGCTTTGGGCATTTTGCTTATATATTGTTCTGATGAACTGAATGTCAGGAAGTTCTTGCTCTGGCCACCCCTTTGTGAAGCCTGAAGTAAACAGTTTTCAAATGGAAATGATTGGGCATCACCTGTGGCTCTTTGCTTAATTGCTTTGGAAAGGGATGTGTCTGAATTAGCATCTTGGCCCTGTGTGAGGTTGTGGCTTAGATTCTCAGCACCAGATGGATCTAAAGAAAGATCCCATGTGTGCATCCAAAACCAAAATGGCAAATACACCAGTCATTGTGGATAAAGTCTCGCTTTCCTCTGTGAGGTTCCTGACCTCTATCAAGTGAGAATAGGGATCCTTTGTGTCAATTGAGTTCTTCAAAGCCCTGCAAAGGTGCTTGGGTTTTCTCATGACTCTAATTTACATAAAGAATCTATACCTCTAACTCAGTAGGCCTCAAATTGAAGAAGCGGTGCAGTATTAACGGCATGCCTATTTGATCACTCCGGGTTCACAGGAAGTATGTCCAGGCCACCCTGACTTTAGGCAAATGAGGGGCAAGGGAGCTTATTTTGGACACTGTCTTGGAATGTGCCCCTCATGGAAACCTCCAGCCAGAGGTTATGATGAGTATCTATATGGAAAAAGATGAGGGCCATGTGGGAGTGTTTTGGTTTAATTGTGGTAATTATGTGGCTGTTAAAGGAGATGCCTGGGTCCACATGGGCTTGAACTCTGGTGTGATTACACTTAGAGAGTGCATTCTGGATCTGATCTCAGAGAACTTGTGCCATGAATTGTGTTGGGATTCTAGGAGGGCACGCATGAGAGTCTCCCTTGGAAACTGAGATCTAGGCCCAGGGTGGCTTTCCACAGAGCACTGGGAATCTCAGCCAGGATACCACATGATTTTTTTTTCTGAAAGACTTGGTAGGCATAGGTGACAGTCAAAACACACATGGACCTCACATTGTAGACCTCAATGGGTCTGATTTCATGTGACTTTTTGGCCACTCCCTGGGAAGCCTTGTCTTTAACAGTTCTACAGAGCATTCATCGAAATGAGGTTTCTCATCATTTAATGGTTCCTGTACAAATTGAAATCCACAGTGCCTCCATCTTCATCCGTGAAAAATGGCTAGATAAATACAATAAAATTATTGAAATTTCCATGACCAGGTGGCACTGGAGAAAATTTGGAAAACCGGTTGCTGATCATGAGTATACCAGACAGTGCCTTGATTGACTAGGTTTCATCAAAATGGTGTATAACAGAGATGCCAGTAAATTGGAGCCTGCTGAGTAGTGGGCCTAGATCAGAGGAGGGGAGGTGTGTGATAAAACATCTGTGGTGGGGCCATGTTGATCTTCCATTGGCTTCCAAATGCCTTGTGACTGACATGGTGCAGCCAGCAGACCCTTATATGTAATGGTATCTTGTTATATAGAGAGGTTTCAGGGCAATGTTGAGAATTATGTTGCTGTGGTCAAGGGGAAAAGCTATGTGGAATAGAAGCATTGTTGGTATATTCTCTTGCAGACCCTGACCCACCACACGTGACAGAACTCCCTCAAGCACTGTGTCCCAGGTGATCTTTTTTTTACTTCATAAGCAAATACAGCAGCAAGAAACACCATGAAAATTGGAGGATGAACAAATGGCTTCACAGTCCACACAGGGAGACACTTAGAACCCAGTAGCCACAGTTTACCTACAAAGATCAAATTCAGGACTGGTGTCTCATGTTAATTGGAAAATAAGAAACTATGTTTTACAGGTCACATAGGTGCAGACCCAGCTTTGATGATCTCAGTACAAAGGAAGCTAAAGCTCCTCATAACAACATATGTTTCAAGTGCCCAACCTCAGAGGAAATTTCTCAAGAAGTCTTTAGGCCAGCAGAGCTCCATGTTTATGGAGTGTTCACCCTGTCCCTTACTTTTGGAAACTCCTGTACCACCTTCAAGGTAGTGAACTTCTTAGCATATTACATTCCAGAGAAGTATTCACTGATTTTCTAATTCTTCTCCTCTAATTATGTCTTACTTGGGGCGAAGATAATGTCAAGCCATTGTTCTGGAGGAGTGGGAAGATTTTGTGTGGCACATATTTGCATACACATTGGATACATTTTCCAAATTTCCATTCGAAATACTGAATCCCTGACTCTAACCCCTACCATACTAGACTCTGACTACTAATCGTAATATGATAGAGAATAATAACCAAAACAGAATAGAAATACAAGCAGTTCAGAGGAGGCATGGTGTATAGTTGGAATTGCCTTTTGCATTATATAGGGTAGGAGTTATAAATCTAGTCATTTTTTTTGTTGAAATAGTTCTCCGTGTGTTTTGAAAGTTAACAAATATGTGAATTCCTGTCTCCTTTTCTCTGTAGCCTATTCAGCACATGTAATTTTATATGCACATATAGAATTGTACCTGGTATCACACGTACATTTTTGTGAGGTGACTGACTTGGCAAATACAAATTGTGAGAAGAGATCACTCCTCCTAAATGCTGTTGGAACTGAAAATTCAACCTATGGGTAAGCCTCCTAGTTGAACAACATTATACATAAATCCATGTTCAGTATATGAATATTTTTGGGTCTGTGGATGATATGTATTTCATGATGAATTTTGATTGGCATATATATTGCTAGTTTTTAATGTCTGTGTGTGTGTGTGTATATATATATATATATATATATATATATATACTCTCCAGATTTTTCAAAATATGAAATATTTGTGTCTTATTTTGCACTCCCTAAATTCATTCATATTCATGTATGTGGATTTATAATCCAATTTTTAAAAAATTATTCTCAGAAATATTCATCCACCTGAAATACATATTTTTTCCTAGTACTGAAACAGTTTTCAGTAAATGGTGCATCCAAATCCTAATATTTCGGCATTGCAAGATGGCTGTGAAGACAGTGTATCACACACAGTGTACCCTGCCACTGCGCAAGTGAATAACGAGTTAGAGCAATGAAAAACTATCTTGTTAGGATCTTACAGGAAAATGGGTGTTTACCGAAACCTAGAAGAATGATTTCCACCACCGAGGTCCGGTAATTGAGTCTCAAACACAAGCCACTTGTGCAACTGGAGATCCATTCTGATTGATCCGCGTGACCTGCCCTGTGTCTACAAATGGTGAGGCACCACCGAGAAGCGACCAGCAAGCAGGGAGAAACGTTGCTGCGGATTCTGTGGAATCCTGCTGGCTGAGCATCCACTGAGCCCCCAGCTGAATTCGGGATTTCAGACGGGGAAGTTAGCAGTACATTTCTATGCCCCAAAGCAGAAACTCCACAAAGGAAACCAACAGCCACCATCTTGGAGAGCTGAAGTAACCACCACCACTCCCTGACAGATTGCAAGAATAAAACAGGTGTGTTTCTCAGCTCATCTCACATACAGAGGGGAATTCGCATAAAATATCTCCTAGGCTTTTGGGGGAGGAATAATCAGAGCAAGTCTGCATAAAGACTCGGGGAAAACTAGAGGCACCTGACCTTCATCTCCCCTTCCCATCAGCGGCAAAAATGAAACTTGTCTAGCCAGTGCGGGGCGATGGGCAAGCGAAAAAAATTAAAACAATAGAGTTCCAGGGTTCCCAATGGACACCCTCCCCACCCAACAAACGGCAGACCCAGAGAACAGTTTGAGCTGCCGAGAAGCATCACTCAGGAGAAATCTGGTCTAGCAGGAGAAATCAGGACTAGCAGGATAAACCAGGGGACTAGAGGCCAGGCCCTCCTGACTGGCTGGCTGGAGAACGCCGGCCCACTGCCAGTGTGACTGGGCAACTGGAGACCACCTTCCTGCTGGCGCCAGCCCACCTGCTGACGCTATGTCTTGACGGCTGGAGAACGCGCGCCTGCCGGCGACCGAACGCGCAACTGTGTGGCTAGAGATCACCCACCAGCTGAAGACAGACCACAAGCTGCCCGCGCTACTGGGTGGCTGGAGACTGCCGGCCTGCCAGCGACCGGGAGCTGAAACCAACCAGAGACAATCCAGTCCACCCACCCAATTCGGACACTCCGGCAAGGAGCCTGGGGCCCACCACAGCAGAGAGGTGACATCACTGGAGCTCGGCCGTCAGAATTCCTTAACAGCGGAATCCACTTAAGCAGGCATAGTCTACCAACACAAAGGAGAGAAAACAGAGATATATAAACCCATAACAAATCTATAGAAGAGAGCAGAAACACAGCAATCAAATAGAGCTGGAAAATGACGTGAACATCATGAAAAAACAAGGGAAAACAAGGTGTACAAACAATGAAGGACAACTTAATACTACAGGAGAACCTAGAAGCATCAGAAACAGGGATAGGGAAAAAACTTAAGTCATACCTAACTCAGATGGAAAGGAATAAGAGAGAAGACATGAGGCAGCAAGTCTAAGGATAAAAGTATATTTTGAAAATGAATTAAACAAACAAATTCAAATGGCAAAGAACAAGCTTTACCAGGAGATAGAGATCTTTTAAAAAATCATACAGTAATTCTAGAAATGCAGGAAACTATAAACCAAATTAAAAACTCAAACAAGAATATTACAAATAGACTAGATCAAGTAGAAGTCAGAACATCAGATAATGAAGACAAAGTTTGTCAACTTGAAAAGAATATAGTCAACACAGAAAACATGCTTAAATCCCATGAGCAACTATTCAAGAGATATGGGATGTCATAAAAAAAACAAAATTGGGAGTCATCGGGATAGAAGAAGGCATAGAAATTCAAACCGAATGAATGAACAACATATTAAATGAAATAATTCTAGAAAACTTCCCAGAGATGAAAGATGGAATGGATTGCCATATCCTGGAAGCCTACAGGACCTCAAACATTCAAAACCATAATAGACAAACTCCAAGACATATAATTATGAAGATAGCCAACATACAGAACAAGGAGAGAATACTAAAAGCTACGAAAGAAAGTAGGCAGATAACATTCAGGGGTAAACCAATAAGGTTAACAATTGATTTTTCATCACAGACATTGAAAGCGAGAAGATCTTTGAACAATGTATTTCAAACACTGAAAAATAATGGATTCCAACCAAGAATACTGTATCCAACAAAATTAAGCTTCAGATTTGACAATGAAATTAAGTCCTTCCTGATAAATAAAAGCTAAAAGAATTCGCAGACAGAACACCAGCACTGCAAAGCATTTTGAGCAAAATACTACAAGAAGAGGAATTGAAAAATAGTGCCCAAAACTAACAGCGGGAGGTATCTCAGTAAAGGGGTAAGAAAAAAACCAAAAAGTAAAAACTACCCAAATTAAAATAAATAAATAAATAAACATGACTGGAAGTACAAATCATATTTCAATTGTAACCTTAAATGTTAAAAATCTAAACTCACCAATCAAGAGACATAGGCTAGTAACCTGGATCAAAAAAATAAATCCAACAATATGCTGCCTTCGAGAGACTCATATGAAAGGTAAAGACATACACAGGCTGAAAGTGAAAGGTTGGGAAAAATCATACCACTCATATGGCCCTCGGAAGCAAGCAGTAGTGGCCATACTCATATCATATAAAATCAACTTCAAACCTACATTAATCAAAAGGGATAAAGTAGGACACTATATATTGTTAAAAGGAACCATCCACCAACAAGACATAACAATTATCAATTGGTATGCACCAAACAATTGAGCTGCAATGCTCATAAAACAAACTCGCCTCAAGTTCAAGAGTCAAATAGACTACAACACAATAATTATGGGTGACTTCAACACACCGCTCTCGCCATTAGACAGATCCTCTATAAAAAACTGAATAAAGAAACTATAGAATTCAATAGCACAATCAATAACCTTGACGTAACCGACATATATAGAATACATCAACCATCATCAAGTGGATACACTTTATTCTCAGCAGCACATGGATCCTACTCCAAGTTAGACCATATATTATGCCATTGGGCAACTCTTAGTAAATATAAAGGCGTGGAGAAAATACCATGCACCATATCTGATCATAATGGAATGAAACTGGAAATCAATGATAAAAGAAGGAAGGAAAAATCCTACATCACATGGAAAATGAACAATATTCTACTGAATGATCAATGGGTTACAGAAGACATAAAGGAGGAGATAAAAATATTTTTAGAATCAAATGACAATACAGACACATCGTACTGGAATCTATGGGACACAAAGAAGGCAGTTTTAAGAGCGAAATTCATTTCTTGGAGTTCTTTCCTCAAAAAAAGAATAAAACAACAAATAAATAAACTCACAGTACACATCAAAAACGTAGAAAAGGAAGAGCAAAACAACAGCAAATGTAGTAGAAGACAAGAAATAATTAAAATTAGAGCAGAAATCAACGAAATTGAAACAAAAAAAAACATTGAAAAAATTGATAAAACTAAAAGTTGGTTCTTTGAAAAAATAAATAAGATTTACAGGCCCTTAGCCATGCTAAGGATGAGAAGAAGAGAGACAACTGAAATTACTAACATATGGAATGAAAAAGACAATATCACAACAGACAGTACACAAATACAGAAGATAATTAGAAAGTATTTTGAAACCCTATATTCCAATAAAATAGAAGATAGTTAAAATATCGACAAATTTCTTAAGTCATACAATCTGCCCAGATTCAGTCAGGAAGACACACACAATTTAAACAGACCAAAAACAAAGGAAGAAATAGAAGAAGCCATCAAAATACTACCAACCAAAAAAAGCCCTGGACCTGATGGGTATAGAGCAGAGTTCAAAAAAACCTTCAAAGAAGAATTAGTACCAATACTTTTCAAGCTATATCAAGAAATAGAAAAATAAGGAGCTCTTCCAAATTCATTCTCGGAGTCCAAAATCACCCTGATCCCAAAACCAGACAAAGACACTTCAAAAAAGAAAACTACAACCAATATCTCTAATGAACTTGGATGCAAAAATTTCCAATGAAATACATGTGAATTGAATCCAAAAGCATATCAAAATAGTTGTGCACCATGATCAAGTAGGATTCTTCCCTGGAATGCAAGGCTGGTTCAATATACGGAAATCAATAAATGCTATTCACCACATCAATAGACTTAAGGACAAGAACCATATGATCATCTCGATAGATGTAGTAAAAACATTCGACACAGTTCAGCATCCCTTTATGTTCAAAACACTAGAAAAACTAGAAATAACAGGAACTTACCTCAACATTGTAAAAGCTATATATGCTAAACCTCAGGCTAGGATCATCCTAAATGGAGAAAACTGAAGGCATTCCCTCTGAAATCTGGAACAAGACAGGGATGCCCTCTATCACCACTTCTATTCAATTTAGTTCTTGAAATACTAGCCAGAGAAATTAGACAGACAAAAGAAATTAAAGGCATAAAAATAGGAAAAGAAGAACTTGAATTATCGCTATTTGTGGATGACATGGTAATATATTTAACAGACCCAAAAGGGTCTACAAAGAAACTGCTAGAGTTAATAAATGAAGGATATAAAACCAACACGCATTAATCAAAGGCATTCCTGTATATCAGCAACAAAACTTCTGAAATTGAAATGAGGAAAACCACTCCATTCACAATATCCTCAAAGAAAATAAGATACTTGGAAATCAACCTAACAAAAGAGGTGAAAACCACAGAACCCTAAAGAGAGAGATAGAAAAAGATCTTAGAAGATGGAAAAATGTACCCTGTTCATGGATAGGCAGAACTAAATTCATCAAAATGGCGAAATTACCCAAAGTTCTATACAGGTTTAACGCAATGCCAATCAAAATCCCAATGGCATTTCTTGTAGAAATGATAAAGCAATCATGAAATTCATAAAGAAAAACAAAAGACACAGAATAGCAAAAGAAATTCTAAGCAGGAAGTGTGAATCGGGAGGTATAGCGATACCAGAGTTCAAACTTCACTACAAAGCAATAGTAACAAAAACAGTGTGGTACTGGTACGAAAACAGGCAGGTGGACAAATGGTATAGAATGGAGGACAGAGAAACCAATCCACAAAATTACAACTTTCTTATATTTGATAAAGTGGCTATAAACATGCAATGGATGAAGGATAGCATCTTCAACAAATGGTGCAGGGAAAATTAGAAATCCATATGCAACAAAATGAAACTGAATCCCGTTTTCTCACCATGCACAAAAGTTAAATCAAAATAGATCAAGGAGCTAGATATCAAATCAGAGACACTGCGTCTCATAGAAGAAAAAGTTGGCTACGATCTATATACTGTGGGGTCAGGCTCCAAATTCTTTAATAAGACATCAATAGCCCAAGAGTTAATAACAAGAAAAAAACAAATGGGACTTACTTAAACTAAAAAGTTTTTTTCTCAAGAAGAGAAACAATAAGAGAGGTAAATAGAGAGCCTACATCCTGGGAACAAATTTTTACCCCTCACACTTCAGATAGAGCCCTAATATGCAGAATATACAAAGAACTCAAAATATTAAACAATAAGATAACAAATAACCCAATCAACAAATGGGCCGAGGACCTAATCAGACACTTCACAGAGGAGGACATACAATCAATCAACAAGTACATGAAAAAATGCTCACCATCTCTAGCAGTCTGAGAAATACAAATCAAAACCACCTTAAGATACCATCTTACTCCAGTAAGATGAGCAGCCATTATGAAGTCAAACAACAATAAGTGTTGGCGAGGATGTGGGGAAAAGTGTACACTTGTACACTGCTGGTGGGACTGCAAATTGGTGAGGCCAATTTTGAAAGAAGTATGGATATTCCTGGGAAAGCTGGAAATGGATCCACCATTTGACCCAGCTATCACCCTTCTTGGACTGTTCCCTGAGGATCTTAAAAGAGCGTACTATAGGGATACTGCCACATCAATGATCATAGCGGCACAATTCACAATAGCTAGACTGTGGAACCAACTTAGATGCCCTTCAATAGATTAATGGATAAAAAAATGTGGCATCTATACACAATGGAGTATTACACAGCACAAAAATGACAAAATCATAGAATTTGCAGGGAAATGGATGGCATTAGAGCATATTATGTTAAGCGAAGCTAACCAGTCCTTAAAAAATAAATGCCAAATGTCTTCTCTGATATAAAGAGAGCAAATAAGAGCAGAACAGGGAGGAAGAGCATGAGGAAAATATTAACATTAAACAAAGACGAATGGGGGGAGAGAAAGGGAGAGAGAAGGGAAAGCTTATGAAAATTGTAGGAGACCCTCAATGTTACACAAAATCGCATATAAAATGTTGTGAGGGGAAGTGGGGGGGAAACAATGGAGAGAATTGAACAATAGCAGATGAGGTAGAGAGGGAAGATGGGAGGGGAGGAGAGAGTGGATAGTAGGGGATAGGAAAGGTAGCAGAATACAACAGTCACTAATATGCCATTATGTAAAAGTGTGAATGTGTAACCGATGTGATTCTACAATTCGTATTTGGGGAAAAAATGGGAGTTCATAACCCAATTGAGTCAAATGTATGAAAGATGATATATCTTGAGCTTTGTAATGTTTTGAACAACCAATAAAAATAAATAAATAAATAAATAAAGGTTTAAAATTTAGTGGGAAGAAATCAGCTAAAAATGGGTTCAGATGTATTCATTTTGCTATGCAGAAACTTTGTTTTGTGTAGTTGTAAATATCACAAATTTATTTTACCAGAAAATGCACATAAATTGAGATGAAAGGATTATTCACCTATCTTCATGAAAAATTCATAGCATTTTCTACACTTTTCATACTTCATTTTTTTCGTGAATATTTTGACATGGACAAGGTCTAGTCTTAGGCTATTCTTCCAGAATACTACCTCATCTGACAAGTTCGTACAATGTGTTGGATTGTTCTTTTCATCTTTTATTTAATAGTTTCTAGCTGATAATGTGTATTTTTCTTATCTTTATTTGGACATTATCTTTGCATTTTATGTTTTACTGGGGAAGAGACTCATCAAAAGCTCTTTATTATATGTATCAACAATCAAACATTTAGAGCATGCAATTATTCTTAATTTTGCATGAAAATAAATTTGTACCATTTTTCTTATAAAGATGTTGTATTATTAATAATGTCCCTACTGTAATAAGTAACTACTTACAAGAAGAATTAAACAATTGACTTTATATCAATTATGAACATGAAAAGTACTAAAATAAGTATTTGGCAATTAATACACAATTGATAGAAATAGAAATCACAAGAACGCCATTTAAAATGTCAGTGCATATGGTCCTTAAATAATAGGTTGTTCAAATAAAATTTCTCTAATTCATAAGAGTTAATATGCCATATTACAGCTTAATGTGATATAAAACCTTAAATTATCAGTATTGATAAATAAGAATGATACCTTTTTACTTAAATATGTTTATTTGATTTTCACTGTAAGATGTTAATTATGGAAGAATTGAGAATTAAGAAAGACTTGGTCTATATTATTTCTAACAGGAAAATCAAAGTACTTTTAAATATATATGTATATATATATAATATATGTAATGCATATGCATGAATATAGATACATATGTGTAATAAATGTATTGTAATATATCTATCAGGTGATTATAATTTTTAGATTTTCTCAAGAAAAAGAATGACTATAAAAAACAGTCTTAAACTTAAATTTCATAGCATACTACTGTTTGTGATGACATGAGAGAAAAATAGATATGGAGGGGAAACGAAAAAGGAAGGGAGAGAAGGGGGAAAATGGGGAAGAAAGTGAGTAAAGAAGAGGGACATGACTGTATGATGTTAAGATAAAAGTGGAGGGGCTGGGTTTGTGGCTCAGTGGTAACATGCTTTTCTAGCATGTGAAAGGCACATGGTTCTATTCTCAGCACCACATACAAATAAACAAAATGAAGGTCAATCAACAACTGAAAAAATAAAAAATAAAAAAGAAGAAATATTATGAAAATTCCAAGCTTTGATGAATGTTAAATAAAAAAAATTATGTTACATAGCCTTATGTAATTTTAGACTATCCAAAATAGTCACTAAATGTTAGATTATTAGTGCTATAACTAAAAATCCATTGATCTTTCCTCTACATTCTGTGGCATGCTAGTGCTAAAATAAATTGTATTATTAATCCCCCCCCAAAATCCTAATATTTCTACAGTAACTGACCCAGTTGAACATCAATGCAAGTAGACATGATGTGCATTTTGACGTTCATTTTTATTCAACACTGGTACATTACTATTTCTTCAGTTTATGCACATCATAGCATATATGTCTCATCAAAATTTCGCAAATTTATAGGCATTTGTTTCACTTTCAATCACTTCCTGCTTGAGAACACATGTATTCCTCCATGTTTCTTGACTGCTCTTTTCATGAGACTTCTTTCCAAACACATTATTTTCGATTTCCATTATCACATTTGAAGCAAAACTCACAAACCCGTCACAATAAACCATAACACTAATATTACCATTAGATGTGTAACTGGTTGGAATGAATGGTTCTATATCAATATAAGATTTCTTACTTAGTTTCAGATATCAATTCAATCCATTATTTAAAGTGGAACCAGTTATATTATTTATTCACAGTACAGTCTATTCACGAATTATCTCTATATTCATAGACACAGGTACACCTCTTTGTACCCCCAATACTAATTTATACGTCCTCAAAATATAGCTCCCAGAAATGGTGGAAGAAATACTCATGTCACCTGATCTACATATACATTTTATCACAGTAATATTCTGGACACAAAAAGCAAAGGTCACACTTATGATTGTACAAAACCTAAATGGAAAGTGAACATGGATTACTAAAAACATCCATGTCCAGGTTGCCTAATGCTCTCAAATGAAAATCCTATTGGTGACTACATATTTGTTTCTTCCAAAGATTATATATTCAAACTCAACCATGTTGAAAATGTCTAATCCTGTCACTCACTTTATACTTTGCCTGATTTTGTAATGTCTCTATTGATATCTGCTTTCCTACATATTTTTCCCAGTTAATCATTGTGACTTCCTCGTCACATGTGCTGATATTTACATTCACTCTCTTAGCGATACCCTACTTCTAAAGAACTTTTGTTCCAAATCCTACACTCATTCTTCTTCCTAAACCTACCAACTATCTTCCTAATCCTACCCACTATCACTTTTTGACTGGATGTTCTCTTCTACATTCAATCATCCAAGGTGAAAGGTCCTATGTCATTGTATATCGATTTATCTGAAACATCTGTGCAGAATGTAATTCAATGCTAAGTATCCCAATCAAGGGACAAATGACCTTCTGGGCTTCAAATCTTACTTAGATTTCTGTTTTCGTACATATATTTCACCTCTATATTCTTGTAAATATCACAGGTTCCCAATACCATTATTCATGCAGCAGAATGGTTCCTAACCCATATCGAACATGTTAATAACACTAATCATACACTGTTCCCTCAATCTAACTTTGCTGAAGAGCAGCGACAGTGTTGGTCTTACAATACAAGAATGTATGGGATCTTCCACCTGCTGAGAACATCAAAGGTACGTGCAGAAATGATCTCTGGAGAAGATGTAGGCAGCTATGAAGGACCTGAGAGAGCAAAAGACATCTCCATGGCAAACACCTGGAAGGATGAAGGAATGTGTCTGAATCAGCCTCACTCTTCTTAATGTAGAGTAGACCAAACCAGGCCTGTGTGGAAAGCTCTTCCTAGGTGCGTATGGTTGATATACCATTCTAACATATGAAATTGTCACAGGAAGTAGGGGCAGCCTCCATCTCATGGAACCCTTGGAAGCAACTGTTAGGACAAAGTGGTAGCCAAGGCAGTGACCTCATTCAGTTCCTGAAAGAAGTGACCACACCTCACTTCCTTGGTGATGAAAGTCTCTGAACTTGGGATCCAGGAAGCCAGGCACCCAGAGCCATTACCAATCCCAGTCCCAGTGGTCTCACTTGTTTGAATTTACCAAAGACAGAGTCAGTCTTTCTTCTTACCTGTTAAGGTCTGTAAACAAGTCAGATTGGCACCTGTTATTTTGCTGGAGAAATGTTAGAGTCTGTAAACAAGTCTGGATGGTGCCTGGCAAAATGCCAGAGGGAGTGGTTTGTGAAGTAACAAAAGCGAGCCATTAAGTGTGAAGATTCCTTATTGGTTGACTGCTGTATCTATTTTATGCTAATGAGATAGGCTGCGTAAAATGTATAAATATCGCTCAGATCTTACAATAAACGGCTCTCATTCCTGCTATATCAACATACACAAGTTATTCGTCACCCCCCAGGTTATTCTGCTGCAGCGGGACTGCGGCAGATGGTGGCCCGTTACGGGGAGCCCTGGGACACTCACGGGTAAGGGTCGAAAAAAGCTTTCTGTCCATAGATAGGACGGGAGCAATCTGCTCGTCCCTAGGCAGATAGGGCGATAGGAAAAATGACCATTTCGAGAAAATGGAGAAGATTGATGCAGTATGTTTGTGTCTTGTTTTGTCTTGAAATGTTGTATTGTCTTTGTGATGAAAATATGGAAGGGGTGAGAAGTAAATTGATAAGAGAAAAAGGCACCCCAGTGGAACCAAGAATAGTTAGGGCATGTGTTGATAAAAGCCCAGAAACTCTAGTCAGAAAGAAAAAGAAAGTTCAGAAGAAGAAGGATTATCAGGAAAAAAGTTGCAGCAAAAGGCTATTAGTGAATACTTTTCGATACTGGAGGGTGCGTGAAATGACAAGGCGGCTGCCACCTGCCCAAGCCGATCATGGCGCAGTAAGAATTTTCCAAGAGGCAGTTGAGGGCTCTTCCCCGCCCCCCTGCCCGGGGGAGCGGATCACCACTGTGAGCCCAAATCTAGACCTGACCTGGAGGCACAGTCTCGCAGGCTTTTGCTCCCTGTGCCCGGAAGAAGTTTGAGCCCAGGACTCTCCCTGGGGCCATCTGGGGCTGCCCAGGATGCTACAGCTGGCAGAAGATGCCACTGGCATCCCTGAAGTTTGATCATTTCCAAGGCCAGTAACTACAATGGGTCTCCCACACCTGCAGGCTGATGAGTAATGAGTACTATTAAGGCTTATTTCAAATGTAAAAAACCTTGAGATAATGTACTAAAAATGTTCAGAAGGTTGTTTTCTTAGTGAAATGCTACAGGATTTTCTTTAGCCATCCGGAGTTCCTGCCTTCGTCCAAGTGCCGGTGAAAACAAAGGTGGAAGAATTTATAATGTTGCTGAGAACTGGAGGAAACTTCGGCTGAGAACCCGAGGAGACTTCGGAGCTATCGCTGTTTCTGCTACTACAACTTAAGCTAGCTGCCTGGAGAACTTACCTGGACTGTGATTTACCTGAACTCTGAGTTAATCTATTGAGACACTGCTTTATCTGGACTGAGACAACAGACTGTAATCTACAACAACTTGTAACTCGGTATCTTTGCTAACGGTGTCATTGCTGGTATAAGTTTTCCAAGGGCTTCTTGCATGGAGCCATCAATTGGATTGGTATTGTAACATTTTGTATCCTCCCTTTCTGTTTCTAGCAGGTTATTTATGGTGTTTCTGTAAAAAACACTATGGTCCTTATTTAAATTAAACAAAAGGGGGAAATGTTAACGTCTGTAAACAAGTCAGATTGGCACCTGTTATTTTGCCAGAGAAATGTTAGAGCCTGTAAAGAAGTCTGGATGGCGCCTGGCAAAATGCCAGAGGGAGTGGTTTGTGAAGTAACAAAAGCGAGCCATTAAGTGTGGAGATTCCTTATTATTTGACTGCTGTATCTATTTCATGCTAATTAGATAGGCTGTGTAAAATGTATAAATACGGCTCTTATTCAACAATAAACGGCTTCCAGGCCTGCTGCATCAGTCTACACAAGTTGTTCGTCACCCCCCCGGTTATTTTGCCCAGCCAGCCGGGCTACGGCACTTACCTACTGATGTGAGGATGGCCAAATGCCAGGGAAGCTCTGAAGATGGTTCTTTCCTGATAAAGCAGGTATTGGCTCACCGCTGACTCCTGACTACTTCAAGAGTTGGCAAAGGAAAGCAGATTTGAGACAGAACAAGCAATTTTGGGGAACATAGTATGGCCCACCAGTCAGAGGACACTCTGGATAGTCACAGACCAACTTGGAGGAAAGTGTTGCCTTTGTGGGTGTGGTTGTGGGTTTGTGTATCCCACTGTGTCTGTGGTTATAGACATTAGAAAAGAGAATGCATCAATGGATGTGTTCTGTCTAGTAGAAAGCTTCTCAGCATTCATCCTGCCAAATTTATGAATGGACTACGACTTTCCTTATGAATGGGCAATACCAGCTATCTTCCTAAGTTCCTGTTTTCTTCCTGAATTCTGGCCACTCTCAAGAATAGGCTCATGGTTTTGTGTAAAAGATATGTACCACCTCCAAACTCTGTAACATGGCCTTGTACTGGATAGATGAAGGGAATGGAGAGGAACTCAGAAAACTCAGATATCAGTGTGACCAGTAAAGTGTCAGTGGAGAAACACTGATTTGGGCCTTTTGTTTACCTATTGTTCCGTTGCCCTGAATGTCTGGAAGGTCTTTGCCTCAGTCCACCCCTTTGTGAAGCCTGAAGAAAACAGTTTTCTAATGGAAAATAATGAGCATCACCTGTGGCTCTTTGCTTAATTGCAATGGAAAGGGATGTGTCTGAATCAGCCTCTTGGCCCTGTGTGAGGCTGTGACTTAGATTCTCACCACCTGATGAATCTAAGGAAAGATCTCATGTGTGCATCCAAAACCAAAATGGAAAAAGAGCAGTCTTGTGGATGAAGTCTCTCGCCTTCCTCTGTAAGGTTCCTGATTTCCATCAAGTGAGAATAGGTATCCTTTGGTTCAAAAAGTTTTTCAAAGCCCTGCAGAGGCAAGCCCATAGGTGCTTGGATTTTCTCATGACTCCAATTCACATAAAGAATCTAAACCCCACAGACATTAGGCTCAAATTGGAGAAGCAGAGCAGTATTAATGGCAGGCCTATTTGATCACTCCTTGTTCACAGATAGGTTGTCAAGCCACCCTGACTTTAGACAAATGAGGGTAGGGAGCATATTTTGGATACTGTCTTCAGCTGCGCCCCTCATGGAAACTTCCAGCCAGAGGTAATGATGAGTGTCTATGTGGAAGTAGTTGAGAGCCATGTGGGAGTATTTTGGTTTTAATTGTGGTCATTTGTTTGGCTGATGGAAGAGATGACTGGGTCCACCTTGGCTTGAACACTGGTGTGAGTCTTCTTAGAGACTGAGTTTGGAAATTACTGCAGAGATGTATTGCCATGAATTGTGTTGGGATTTTTGGAGGCCACACATGGTAGTGGCCTTTGGAAACTGAGATCTAGGTCCAGGGGGCTTCCCACAGAGCACTGGGAATCTGAGCCAGAATATCACATGATTTTATTCTTCAAGACTTGACAGCCATAGTTTAGAGTAAAAACACACATGGACCTCACATTGTAGACCTCAATGGGCCTGGCTTCATTTGATCATTTGGCCACTCTTTGGGAAGTCTTGCCTGTGAGAGTTCTCCAGATGTTTCATTGAAATGGGCTTTCTCACCATTTGATGTTTCCAGAATGAATTAAATCCCACAGTGCCTCCAACCTCATCCTTGAAAAATGGCTAGATAAACATCATAAAAATTTGAAATTCCCATCACCAGGTGTCACTGGATACACTTTGGATTTCCTGTTGCTGATCATGAGTGTACCAGACAG
Source organism: Callospermophilus lateralis (assembly GCF_048772815.1). NCBI lineage: Eukaryota > Metazoa > Chordata > Mammalia > Rodentia > Sciuridae > Callospermophilus > Callospermophilus lateralis. Next base: position 27,889 of record NW_027512472.1, on the reverse strand, counting down.
TCCCTTGATTGACTGGGTTTCATGAAAATGGTGTAGAACAGTGATGCAAATAAGTTAAAGTCTGTTGAGTAGTGGGCCTATAGGAGTGTTTTGCAGGTCTGTGATAAAACTTCTGTGTTGGGATTATGTGGATCTGCCAAAAGGCTTGTAACTGACATGGTGCAGCGAGCAGACCCTTGTATGTAAAGGCATCTTGTTGAATGGAGAGGTTTCAGGTCAATGTTCAGAATCAGGTTGCTATGGTCAAGGGGGCAAGCTATGTGGGATAGAAGCCTGGTTGGTGCATTCTCCTGCAGACCCTGACGCACAGCACGTGACAGATCTCCCTCCAGCACTGTGACCCAGTTGAATTTCTTGTATTTCCTGAAGCCAATACCAAACTCCCAGTGCAGCAGCAAGAACACCAGGAAAAGTGGAGCATTACCAAATGGCTTCAGAGTCCACACGGGGCCACACTTAGCCTTCAGTGGCAAGAGTTTACTTACAAAGAGAGAATTCAGCCTTGCTGCCTCACTTTCTTTGGAAAATAAGAAACCATGTTCTGCAGGTCACATAGATGGAGACCCAGCTTTGGTGGTCTCACTAGAAAGGAAGCCATAGGTCCTGACAACAACATATACTTCAAGTGGCCAACCTCAGAGGCAGGTTCTCCAGAAGTCTTTAGGCTGGCACATCTCCATATTTGTGGAATATTTACCCTGTCCCTTACTTTTGGAAACTCCTCTACCACCTCCAAGATTGTGAACTCGCAATCATGTTCCATTCCTGATATGTATTCACAGATTTTCTAACTCTTCTTTTTTATTTTGTCTTACTTGGGGCAAAGATAGTGTCAAGGTATTGTTGTGAATGAGAGTAGGAAGATTTTGTGTAGCACATATTTGCATACACAAATATGTTCTACACCATTTTCATGAAACTCAGTAAATCAAGGCAGTGTCTGGTATACTCATAATGAGCAACAGGACATCCAATGTTTCTCCAGTGCCACCTGGTCATAGGAATTTCAAAAATTTCATGGTATTTATCTAGCCATTTTTCAAGCATGAAGTTGGAGGCACTGTGGGTTTCAGTTCATTCAGCAAACATTAAATGGTGAGGAAGCTCATTTCAATGAAATCTCTGGAGAACTCTCACAGGCACGGCTTCCCAAAGAGTGGACAAAAGGTCACATTAGGCCAGGCCCATTGAGGTCTACAATGTGAGGTCCATGTGTGTTTTGACTCTCAACTATGGCTGCCATTTCTTTAAGAATAAAATCATGTGATATCCTTGCTGAGATTCCCAGGCCTCTGTGGAAATCCACCCGGGGCCTAGGTCTCAGTTTAAAGAGCGACTTTCATGCGTGGCCTCTTAAAATCCTAACAAAATTCATGGCAATGCTTCTCTGAGTTCAGTTCCAAAACCCAGTCTCTAAGGGGAATCACACCAGAGTTCAAGCCCACGTGGACCCAGTTATTTTTTCCAATGCAACACAAATGACCAAAATTAAAACCAAAACACTCCAACATGGCCTTCATCTTATTCCATATAGTCAATCATCTTAATCTCTGGCTGGAGGTTTCCATGAGGGGCGCAGCCCAAGACAGTGTCCAAAATCAGCTCGTTTGCCCCTCATTTGCCTAAAGTCAGGGTAGCCTGGACACCGTTTCTGTGAACCAGGAGTGAACAAATAATCCTGCCGTTAATACTTCTTTGTTTCTCCAATTTGAGGCCTACTGATTTTAGGTATCGATTCTTTAGGTGATTTAGAGTCATGCGAAAACACAAGCACCTCTGCAGGGCTTTGAAGAACTCATTTGACCCAAAGAATCCCTATTGTCATTTGATGGAGTGCAGGAACCTAACAGAGGAAGGCAAGAGACTTCATCCACAATGAATGATATTTTTTGCCATTTTGGTTTTGGAAGCTCACATGGGATCATTCTTAAGATCCATCAGGTGCTGAGAATCTAAGTCACAGCCACACACAGGTCCAAGAGGCTGATAAAGAGCCACAGGTGAGGCCCATTCATTTCCATTTGAAAACTGTTTTCTTCAGGCTTCACAAAGGGGTGGCCTGAGGCAAAGACCTTCCTGACATTCAGTGCAACACAACAATAAGTAAGCAAAAGGCCCAAAGCAGGGTTTCTGCACTGAGACTTTCCTGGTCACACTGATATCTGAGTTTTCTGAGATGCTCGCCATTCTCTTCAGCTATCCAGTACATGGCCATGTCACAGAGCTTGGAGGTGGTACATATTTTGGACACAAATCCATGAGCCTATTCTGGAGAGTGGCCAGAATTCAGGAAGAAAACAACAACTTAGAAAGATAGCAGGTGTTGCACATCGATAAGACAAGCTGCAGTCCATTCATATATTGGGCAGGATGAATTATGGGAAGATTTATACTAGACAGGACACATCCATTAATGCATTCTCTTTTCTAATGTCTACAACAACGGACACAGTGGGATACACAGAAAGAGAAACACTCGCCATGTCAAATGACTTACTAGAAACTGTCCACTCCAAACCAAACAAACCGCCTTTCCTATCTATTCTCAGAAGATGAGACAAAACAACAAACCCACACCCACTCCCACAAAGGCACCTCCTTCCCCCAAGTACGTCTGTTACTATCCGGAGTGTCCTCTGACTGGTGGGCCATACTATGTTCCCCCGAAATGGCCTGTCTTCTCTCAGATCTTGTTTCCTTGACCAACTCTGTGAGGATGTCAGGAAAAAGTGGTTAGCCACTACCTGTTTTCTCAGGAAAGGTCCATCTTCAGAGCTCTCCTGGCATTTGGCCATCCTCACATCATTAGGTACCAAGAAAACTGACTCTGTCCTTGGTAAATCCAAACAAGTGAGCCCACTGGGACTGGGACTGGGACTGCCTCTGGGTGCCTGGCTTCTTGGATACCAAGTTCAGGGAGTTCCATCACCAAGGAAATGAGGTATGTCACATTCTTTGGAACTGAATGAGGTCACTGCCTTGGCAACCACTTTGTCCTAACAGTTGCTTCCAAGGGTAACATAAGATGGAGGTTGCCCCTACTTCCTGTGACACTTTCATAAGGTAGAATGTATATCACCATTGGCACCCGGGAACAGCTCTCCACTCAGCCCTGGTTTGGTCCATCTTCTGTACAATAAGAAGAGAGAGAAGCAGATTCAGACACATCCCTTCATCCTGACCAGGTTGTTTGCCATGGAAGATGACTTTTGCTCTCTCAGGTGCTTCATACCTGCCTACAACTTCTCCAGGTATCATTTGTGCATGGACATTTGAGGTTCTCATCAGATGGAAGGTCCCCAACTTTCCTGTATTGTAAGAACCACTCTGTCCCTGCTCTTCTGTAAAATGATTGAGGGAACAGTGTATACTTGGGGTTAAAAACAGGTTTGATTTGGATTACGAGTGATTCTGTGCGATGAATAATGGTATTGGGAACCTGAAATATTTACAAGAATATAGAGGTGAAATATAAGTAGGAAAACAGAAATCTAGGTATGATTCGAAGCCCAGAAGGGTTTTGCCCTTGATTGGGATACTTAGCTTTGAATGATGTTCTGCAAAGATGCCTCAGATAATTCGATATACAATGGCATAAGACCTTGTACATTGGATGATTGAATTTAGAAAAGAACATCCAGTCAAAAAGGGATATTCAGTAGGATTAGGAAGATAGTCGGTAGGTTTAGGAAGAAGAGTGAGTATAGGATTTGGACCAAAAGTTCTTTAGCAATAGACTTTCGGTTGTTGAGTGAATGAAAATGTCAGCACATATGAAGAGTCAGTCACTATGTTGAACTGGGGAAAATATGTAGAAAATCAGATATCAATAGAAACATTACGAAATCAGGCAAAGTATAAAGTGAGTGATAGAATTAGACATTTTCAACAGGGTTGAGTTTGAATATATAAATTAGGAAAAAAACAAATATGTAGTCACCAATAGGATTGACAATTGACAGCATTAGGCAACCTGGACATGGATGTTTTTAGAAATCCATGTTCACTTTCCATTTAGGCTTTGGTACAATCATAAGTGTGACCTTTCCATTTTTTGTCCAGAATATTACTGTGATAATGAGGTGACATGAGTATTTCTTTCACCATTTCTGGGAGCAATATATTGAAGATGTAAAATGAGAATCGGGGGTACAAAGAGGTGTACCCTGTTTCTAGGAACATAGAGAAAAAGCATGAATAGACCATACAGTGAATAAAAAATATAACTTTTTTCAACTTTAAATAATGAATTGAACTGATATCTGAAAAATTAAAGGAAATCGTATATTGATATACAATCATTCATTCCAACCAGGTATATATGTAATGGAAATATTGGTGTTTTGGTTTATCATGAAGAGTGTGTGAGTTTTGCTTCAAAATGATTATGGAAATTCAAAATAATGTGTTTGGAAAGTAGTCTCACGAAAAGACCAGTCAAGAAACCCTGGCAATACATGTGTTCTGAAGCAAGAAGTGGTGAAAGTTGAAACAAATGCTTATTAATTTGTGAACATGTGGATGAAATCTATATCCTGTGATGTGCAAAAACTGAAGAAACAATAATGTACCAGGGTCGAATAAAAATGAATGACAAATTACATATCATGTCCCATAGGAGTCTACTTGCATTGATGTTAGACTGGGTCAGTTACTGTAGAATAATTAGGATTTGTATGCACCATTCACTGAAGTTAGTTTTCAGTACTAGGAAACAAATATGTATTTCAGGTGGATGAATATTTCTGATTATCATCTTGTGAAAAGTGGATAGAACATTCTGGGAACAAATTTTGCAAACATTTCTCAAGATATCAACAGTGTTCTGTTAAGCATACAGAAAAACAAGATGTGACAAGTACCTATTTTATTAATATTTCATTCCCCACTTCTTCTTCTGGCTAATTTTAATCATAAAAATGATCATTGGAGGGTGTCACATTCAATGTCTGCTAGTGGGGTATTACCATAAGTTTAACTCCTCCAATTTGAGCCTGGAGAAAAGATATTACACGGTTGAGCAAACAGGGTTTTATAGTTAGCAATAATATGAGGATTATTATTGGACCGGCCAGGGTTGATAAAAACGTAGTTAACCAGGGGGACTGTGTGAACCAAGACTCAAGCCACCCTTTTGGGCCCTCTCTCATTTGTTGATGCTCTTCAAGGTGTCTTTTAAATTTACTCATAGATTTTATTACGACTCCAGTATAGTCAGCATAAAAACAACATTCTTCCCTCAATGCAGCCCCCCTTCTCTAATGAAGAGGAGGTCCAACCCTCAACTGTTCTGTAAAACAACTTCAGAGAGAGAGGTTAAAATTTCATGCAAAGCCCTGAAGGAGGTTTCTAATATATTACTTTTGCTCTATTGCTGCTTCTAATTGGGTCATCTTTTGTGTCCCATGGACAATGCCACTGGTTCCTCTGCCCACCCGTGCAGCAACTCCTATTCCTAATAGGATGGCTAAAGTGAGGGATATATGTTCCCAGTGGAACCGGTTGTATGCCCCCCCTATTTGATCTTCAAATGAACCTGCATCATGATAGAGCACTCTGGGAAACATCTGCACCATTACACAATTTATCACATATCCTGATCATTTCATGAAAACATAAACGATGTTTAAGTATATAGAATTATGCTTGTAGGCACTGACAAAGCAAGGCACCTAAGATAGCACTCAAGAGAGGGAAACAGTCCTATTTGGTTGCAACCGGATTCAGAGGGCATTGCTTATATTGTAATCAATTAATCCCATGAAACTCAAGTTTAGGTAGTTTCAGAATTTTGTACCCAACATATAAGGGATGGGGCTCAGAAGTTCACAGTCTTCAGAAGTTTAAAAAAGCAGTATTTGTTTCTGTTTTTCCTTCTGTTCTGGGCAAGTTAACTTTTCAAGGACACCTGGGAGGAGGAGAGCTTTTTCTTCCATTTCTTATTTTCCCCCTGCTAGCTGTTACCATGGAGCCCGGTTGGTAATTTCTTTATCTTAGAAATGTAGCCATCTCTGTGAAGCCCCAGATGAAGGCCAGAGGACTTGTTCACATATTTTGTGAAAAACTAGTTAGGGGTTGTCTAGCTTAGAAGTACTGAGATTTTTAGCCAGTGGCCAAGTAGAACAGGGCAATACGAAAGAGAAAGTTTATCTACATTAAAGTCTTTATTGGGACTGTTTTGCTGAAAGTTCAAAACTCAGCCATGGTGAAGACTTCTGAAGAAGGTCATTTAAGACTTTTCTGTGGGCCTGGTACAGAGGGGGAAAGACGGGGAAGGTGGGGCTGAGAGCACCTCCGAGGATCTGAGAATGAGGGAAAAGAGAGATGTAAAAGAATAATGCGAAAGGGTATTGGGAATTTCCTAGCAGCAAACTTGAGCAGTAGATCAGGTAGAGCAGAGTGAAAGACGGGAGTGAGGATCCCAAAATCCTGTGAGGGACTTTAAATTTTAGTAACCTGTTTTCAGTGATGACAAAGCAACTTTAAAGGCCAATTATATTACATCTTGGATAAGGGTCTCAGGGCTCTCCTCAGCTCGTTTGAGCATTGGGTTAGCTGGTAAGAGGACCTGGTGGGACCCGGTGAGGGCACTGACAGGAGATGAGAGGAATGAGTCGGTGGAGCGGTACCTATGTACCTGCTACCTCAGAAAGGGGGCGATGGTCTGAGAACTGGTGGAGCTTTGGGTTTCTGATCTAGTTATTGGAGGGGAGAAATCAAGTTGCTGAGATGGGAGTGACATCAGAGGGTCTGGAGCAGAAGGCTGAGGATAATGATCTATTGGAGAAGCATAGTTCAGGATGTGAGTGAGGGAGGGAAAAGGCTTCCACATAGGGGAATTTCCATTCACTCTTTTGAGCACTTGCAGAAGTTAAAAAGGTCATGCAAAATTTGAGGATCTAGAGACCCCTCTGGGTGCCATATTTTTTGGTTGTCTAATTGGTAATGTGGCCAATGCTGTGTACTGAATTTGATGAAGAATTGGGGTTCCATCAGGCAGCCCCTGTATGCACACATTCCCATGACATACAGAAAAAGTCGGCTTTTCCCCCACACAGCCATTACTCTTTGTGGCTTTGATAGTCTGCCAGGCAAACTTAGTAATCTAGACTAGCCAACCTGCATCTGGCTCGCGTGTCCCTACATCCATAATGTTTGTTTCCATTATCTATGGTACAGAAGGGATTTAATGGTATTTTAGTGGGATCCTCTTCATCAGGGATATCACAATAGAAAATACCTATAGCCAGCTAACAAATGTCTGGGTGGAGAGATGGCCACCAGGTCCCTAAGGGGGCTGTATGCGAGATAGACCATACTTCTTTTCCAGTAGGATTTGTGATCAGCCATCACTGCTTAATGGGCTGATGAGGGTTAGGACTACTTGTAGCCAAGGGGAGAGTATATAACCTTATTCACATTGCGAATACACAATTTGAAACTGTTACCAGTCTTTTTCAGTTTCCAGAAAGATTCTGTACAGGCAGCAGGCTTGAGATGAGAGGTATGGATCCAGGAAGTGATTCTGTTTACGTTTACCACTGTAGGTGTTATAATAGCACCTGGTATGGTCCTTTTCAGCGGGGTACCAGGGATGACACCTGATATCATCTTACATAGATGAAATCTCTTACTTGATATGGATGTGGAATCCCCTGGTTCCCAGTTGGGTAGGCAGTGGCCAGCTGTTTCCACAGGTATTACTGAGTTCTTTCAAGATCTTTAAGTCTGTCAAGCAAGGGGGTGTGGAAAGGATCTTTAGGTCTTACAGTTGGGCTTAGGTCCCCTACTGGAGGAGGGCCACCATAAAGAATTTCACATGTGGTAAGGTTACTCAAAGAAACAAAGGGATTTTTTCTTGCATGAAACATTGCATAAGGCAGGAGCATAGTCCAATCTTATGCTGGTCTCTAAGCTTAATTTCGTTAAGGTCTCTTTAATGGTTCTATTCATTCTTTCTACTTGTCTTGAACTCTGTGGTCTATAAGCACAATTTAACTTCCAATTAATCCCCAGGTTCCTGTCTAACCCCTGACTTACCTGGGTCATGAACATCGGTCCATTGTCAGATCCTATTACCGGCTTAGCTTCCTCCAATGGTAGAGAGGCTTAGTCAGCAGCAGCGGAATCACTTAGAGTGTGTTGTGTGTTAGGGGACGAGGGCAGGGGATAAGGAGGGGGAGAAGAGTCCAGTAGAGTCAAATCTGTGACTCAGGGAGAACAGAGGGTGGAGGAGGAGGAGGTTGAGAGGGTTTGAGAGATCATGGGGGAAGGAGTAGGAGCAGAGGTAGGGGCAAGGAAAGGCTTCACCCATGGAGGAGGAGATTTGCAGAGGTCCTGCCAAGTTAAGATATATGGCTGTTGATCCGGATGGCTATGTGGCGCTGGCTGAAAGACAATACCTCTGACTTTTTAAATTAGTGGGAAGTAGAAAGATCCTTCTAGGGGCCATACGACTCCAAAGATGGGCCATTCTGAGGCACAGAGATTCTGCCAGGTCCAGCGTTTTACTAAAAAAAGAAAGATTCTGAGCCCTTAAGCGGACTTTGGTCCAGTGATCAAGGGTCAGGGACAGAGGCATTGACGTGCTCTGTTCCATAATGAAAGTTCCACAAACAGTAAAAGCAAGGACACACGACACAGATAAGACAAGACCATAAAGACAGGCAATGAACGTCCAACACTGAGACCAGGAATGAGTAGCCGGCAAAACCCAATGGTATGGCAATAACGAATCTAAAAGAAAATATCACTGAGTCGAGAAGACTATTGTTCCTTGATTTCCCGAGTTCTCTGCGGGGTCCTCCAGAGAGGTGCCCTTTGTCTCTGTGACATGTCTCTCAGCCACCACATATATTTCACCTATATATTCTTCTACACATAGCAAGTTCCCAATACGATCATTCATCCAGCAAAATGATTTCTAACCCAAATCGAGCATGTTTTTAACCATAACCGGACACTGTTCCCTCAATCTAACTTTACAGAAGAGCAGGGCAGGAGTTGATATTACAATACAGAAATGTAGAAAAACTTCCACCTGCTGAGAACCTCAAAGGTCCATGCAGAAATGATCCCTGGAGAAGATGTAGGAAGCAATAAAGGACCTGAGAGACCAAAAGTCATCTTCCATGGCAAACAACCCGGTTAGGATAAAAGGTTGTGTCTGAATCAGATTTTTTTTTAATGTAGAGATCATGGACCAAACCAGGCCTGTGTGGAGATCTATTCCTGGGTGCCTTTGGTTGATATACCATTCTAACTTGTGAAAATGTCACAGGAAGTAGGGGCAGCCTCAATCTCTTGGGACCCTTGGAAGCAACAGTTAGGACAAAGTGGCTGCCAAGACAGTGCCCTCATTCAGTTCAGGAAGGAAGTGACCTCACCTCACTTTCTTGGTGATGGAACTCTCTGAACGAGGGATCCAGGAAGCCAGGCACACAGAGCCAGTTCCAGTCCCAGTCCCAGTGGTCTCACTTGTTTGGATTTACCAAGGACAGGGTCAGTATTTTTTGGTACCTACAGATGTGAGGAAGGCCAAATGCCAGGAAAGCTCGGATGCAGGGCTTTTCATGAGAAAGCAGGTAGTAGCTCACCGTTGGCTCCTAAGAAGTTCACAGAGTTGGCCAAGGAGACAAGATCTGAGACAGAAAAGGCCATTTTGGGGGAACATATTATGGCCCACAAGTCAGAGGACACTCTGGATAGTCACAAACCTACTTAGGGGAAGGAGGTGCCTTTGTGGGTGTGGTTGTGGGTTTGTGGTTTTGTCTCATTTTCTGAGAATAGGTAGGACAGTCGGTTTGTTTCATTTGAAGTGGACTGTTTCTAGTAAGTCTTTTCACAGGGCGAGTGTTTCTATGTCTGTGTATTCCACTGTTTCCGTGGTTGTAGACATTAGAAAAGAGAATCCATCAATGGATGTGTCGTGTCTAGTAGAAATCTTCTCAGCATTCATATTGCCCCATTTATGAATGGACTGTATCTTGCCTTATCGATGAGCAACACCTGCTACCTTCCTAAGTTTCTATTTTCGTCCTGAATTCCGGCCAATCTCAAGAATAGGCCCATGGTTTTGTGTCCAAGATATGTACCACCTACAAGCTCTGTGACATGGCCATGTACTGGTTAGCTGTAGGGGATGGCGAGCATCTCAGAAAACTCAGATATCAGTGTGACCAGGAAAGTCTCAGAGGAGAAACCCTGCTTTCGGCCTTTTGCTTACCTATTGTTCTGTTGCCCTGAATGTCAGGAAGGTCTTTGCCTCAGGCCACCCCTTTGTGAAGCCTGAAGAAAACAGTTTTCAAATGGAAATGAATGGGCATACCTGTGGCACTTTCCTTAATTGCTTTGGAAAGGGATGTGTCTGAATCATGCCCTTGGCCCTGTGTGTGGCTGTGGCTTAGATTCTCAGCACCTGATGGATCTAAAGAAAGTTACCATGTGTGCATCCAAAAGAAAATTCGCCAAAAGAGCAATTATTGGGAGGAAGTCTCTCGACTTCCTCTGTAAGGTTCCTGACTTCCATCAAGTGAGAATGGGATCCTTTGGGTCAAAAGAGTTCTACAAAACCTGCAGAGGCTAGCCCATTGTGCTTGGGTTTTCTCATGACTAAAATTCACATAAAGAATCTAAACCCCACAGACAGTAGTCCTCAAATTGGAGCGGTATTAACGGCAGGCCTATTTGAACAATTTTGGTTCACCGGATGGGTGTCCAGGCCACCTTGACTTTAGGCAAATGAGGGGCAAAGGAGCTTATTTGGGACACTGTCTTGGTCTGCACCCCTCATGGAAACCTCCAGCCAGATTATGATGAGTGTCTATATGAAAGAAGATGAGGGCCATATGGGAGGGTTCTTGTTTTAATTGTGGTAATTTGTGTGGTAGTTGGAAGAGATGACTGGGTCCACCAGGGCTTGAACTCTGGTGTGATTCCCCTTAGAGACTGAGTTCTGGAACTGACCTCAGAGAAGTATTGCCATGAATAGTGTTGGGATTTTAGGAGACCACGCATGAGAATCGCTTTTGGAAACTGAGATCTAGGCCCAGGATGGCTTTCCACAGAGCTCAGGGATTCTGAGCCAGGATATCACATGTTTTAATTCTTAAAGACTTGGTAGCCATAATTGAGAGTCCAAACACACATGGACCTCACATTGTATACCTCAATGGGCCTGGATTCATGTGTCCTTTTGGCCACTCTTTGGGAAGGCTTGCCTGTGAGTGTTCTCCAGAGCTTTCATTGAAATGAGCTTCCTCACCATTTAATGGTTCCTGAATTAAATGAAACCCACAGTGCCTCCAACTTCATCCTTGAAAAATGACTAGATTAATACCATGAAATTTTTGAAATCCCCATGACCAGGTGGCACTGGATAACCTTTAGATATCCTGTTGCTGATCATGAGTATAACAAACAGTGCCTTGATTGACTGAGTTTCGTGAAAATGGTGTAGAACAGAGATGCCAGTAAGTTGGAGCCTGCTGGGTAGTGGGCGTAGAGCAGTGGACTATAGGTGTGTAAATAAATATTTTTGGTAGGACCACCTGGATCTTCCATTGGCTTCCAAATCTTGCGACTGACATGGTGCAGGCAGCAGACCTTTATATGTAAAGGCATCTTGTTATATGTAGAGGTTTCAGGGCAATGTTCAGAATCAGGTTGCTATAGTCAAGGGGAAAGCTATGTGGGATAGAAGCCTGGTTCGTACATTCTCTTGCCGACCCTGACCAACCACACATGACAGAACTCCCTCCAGCATTGTGTCCCAGTTGAACATATTGTATTTCATGAAGCAAATACCAAATTCCCAGTGCAGCAGTAAGAAACACCCTGAAAAGTGGAGGATGACCAAATGGCTTCACAGACCACACGGGAAGACACTTAGCTCCCAGTAGCAACAGTTTACCTACAAAGGGAGTTTTCAGACCTGCTGCCTCATGTTCATTACAAAATAAAGAACCATGTCCTCCAGGTCACATAGATGCAGACCCAGATTGCAGAATCACATCAGTTGCAGAACCATTGATTTAAATATTGCCATACATATATTTCTTGTGCCTAACCTCAGAGGAAGTTTCTCAATAAGTCTTTAGGTCAGCACAGCTCCATGTTTCTGAAGTGTTTACCATCTCCCATACTTTTGTAAACTGTTTTACCACCTCCAGTGTTGTGAACTCCTGAGCATTTTTCATTCCACATATGTATTCACAGGTTTTCTAACTCCTCTCCTCTAATTGTGTCTTACTTTTAGCGATGGTTATGTCAAGGTATTGTTCTGGATAAGAGAGGGAAGATTTTTGTGTATCACATGTTTGCATACACATTAGATTCATTTTCCTATTTTCCATTTGAAATACTGAATCCCTGACACTAACCCATACCCTACTAGACTCTGACTACTAATCCTAATATCATGGAGAAAAAAAAACCTAACTGAATAGAAGTACAGTCCTTTTATAGGAAGCATGGTGTATATTTGTATTTGTCTTCCTCTTTATCAAGAGTATGTGTTTTAAATTTAGTAAACTTTTCATTTTAATATTTCTCCATGATTTTTTAAAGTTATCACATATGTAAATTCCTGTCTCCCTTTCTCTGTATCCTATTCAGCACATGTAATTTTTTTATGCATATACAATATCCTACCTGGTATCACACGTACATTCCTTTAAGATCACTGACTTTGGAATATAAAAATTGTGAGAAGAGATGACTCTCCCTAAATAATGATGGAACTGAAAATTCCACCTATGGGTGAGCTTCCTAGTGAAAAACACTATACATAAATCCATGTTCAGTAAAATGAATATTTTTGGATTTGTGAATGAATTATATTTCATGATGAATATCGATTGGCATATATATTGCTAAATATTAATGTGTGTGTGTGTGCATGTGTGTGTGTGTGTGTGCGTGTGTGTGTGTGTATATTCTACGGATTTTAAAAAAATATGAAAAATATGTGTCTTATTATACACTCCCTAAATTCATTCATATTCATTTATGTTCATTTAAATTCAAATTTTCACAAGATTATTCTCAGTAATATTCATAAACCTGAAATATATTTTGGTTTCCTACTACTGAAAACTTAGTTCAGTGGATGGTGCTTAAAAATCCTAATATTTCTACAGTAACTGAACCAGTTTAACATCAATGCAAGTAGATTGCTATGGGACATGATGTGTAATTTGAAGTTCATTTTTACTCAACACTGGTACATTACTATTTCTTCAGTTTATGGACATCATAGGATGTATTTTTTCATCCAGAACTTCACAAATTTTTTTGGCATTTGGTTCACTTTCAATTACTTACTACTTCAGAACACATGTATTCCTCCATGTTTCTTTACTGGTCTTTTCACTAGACTTCTTTCTAAACACATTATTTTCGATTCCATAATCATTTTTGAAGCAAAACTCACTCTTCACGACAAACCGTAACCCAGATAATACCATTGCATATATAACTCGTTGGAATGATGGTATATATATCAATATAAGATTTCCAATATATTTTCAGATGCAAACTCAATCCATTATTTAATGTTGGATCCAGTTACATACTTTATTCACAATATGGTCTATTCATGCTTCATCTCAATAATCATCAACACAAGGTACACCTATTTGTATCCCCAGTACTAATTTATAAGTTTCCAGAATATTACTCCCCTTTATGGTGGAAGAAATACTTATGTCACCTGATCTACATATACATTTTACCACAGTAGTATTCTGGACACAAAATGCAAAGGTCACACATATGATTGTACCAAAGCCTAAATGGAAAGTGACCATGGATTACTAAAAGCATCTATGTCCAGGGTGCCTACTGCTCTCAAATGTCAATCCTATTGGTTACTACATATTTGTTTCTTCCTAAGATTATATATTTAACCTCAAGCCTGTTGAAAATATCTAATCCTATCACTCACTTTATACTTTTCCTGATTTCCTAATGCCCCTATTGATATCTGCTTTCCTACATATTTTTCCCAGTTCATCATTGTGACTGTCTCTTCACATGTGCTGACATTTACATTCACCCTCTAACTGAAAACCAATTGCTAAGGAACTTTTGGTCCAACTCCGAGACTCACTCTTCTTCCTAAACCTACTGACTATCTTCCTAATCCTACAGACTATCCCTTTTTGACTGGATGTTCTCTTCTACTTTCAATCATCCGAGGTATAGGGTCCTATGCCATTGTATATCGATTTATCTGAGACCTCGGTGCAGAACATAATTCAATCTAAGTATACCAATCAAGGGCCCAATGCCTTTCTGGGCTTCAAATCTTTCCCAGATCTCTGATCTCATACATATATTTCACATTTATATTCTTATAAATATCACAGGTTCCCAATACCGTAATTCATCCAGCAGAATGACTCCTAACCCAAATCGAACATGCTATTAACACTAACCATACACTGTTCCCTCAATCTCACTTTACAGAAGAGCAGGGACAGAGTTGGTCTTAAAATCCAGGAAGGTAGGGTATCATCCACCAGCTGAGAACCTCAAAAGTCCCTGCAGAAATAATCCCTTGAGTAGGTGTAGGCAGGTATGAAGGATCTGAGAGAGCAAAAGTCATCTTCCATGGCAAACAACCTGGTCAGGTTGAAGGGATGTGTCTGAATTAGCCTCTCTCTTCCTAATGTAGAGAAGATGGACCAAACCATGCCTGTGTGGAGAGCTGTTCCCCGGTGCCTATGGTTGATATACCATTCTAACTTATGAATGAGTCACAGCAAGTAGAGGCAGACTCCATCTTTTGGGAACCTTGGAAGCAACTGTTAAAACAAAGTGGTTTCCAAGGCAGTGACTTCATTCAGTTCTTGAAGGAAGTGACCTCACCTTACATTATTGGTGATGAAAGTCTGTGATCTTGGGATCCAGGAAACCAGGCACACAGAGTCAAACCCACTCCATGTCCCAGTGGGCTCACTTGTTTGGATTTAACAAGACAGAGTCACTCTTTCTTGGTACCTACTGATGTGAGGACAGCCAAATGCCTGGAAACTATGAAGACTGGCCTTTCCAGAGAAAGCAGATAGTTTCTCACCACGGGCTCCTGACAACTTCACAGAGTTTGCTAAAGAGACCAGATCGGAGACAGGACACGCCATTTTTGGGGAACATAGTATGGCCCACAAGTCAGAGGACACTCCGGATAGACACAGACCTACTTGGGGGAAAGAGGTGCCTTATTGGGTGTGAGTGTGAGTTTGTGGTTTTGTCTCATGTTCTGAGAATAGTTAGGAAAGCTGGTTTGTTTGTTTTGGAGTGGACTGTTTCTAGTAAGTCCTTTGACAACGTGAGTGTTTCTGTGTCTATATATCATACTGTGTCCGTGATTGTAGACAGTAGAAATGAGAATGCATCAATGGATGTGTCCTGTCTACGAGAAAGCTTCAAAGCATTCATCCTGTGCAATTTATGAATGGACTGCAGGTTGCCGTATGGATGGGCAACTCCTGCTATCTTTCTAAATTCCTGTTTTCTTCCTGAATTCTGGACACTCTCCAGAATACGCTCATGATTTTGTGTCCAAGATATGTACCACCTCAATCTCTGTGACATGGCCATGTACTGGATAGCTGATGGGAATGGTGAGTATCTCAGAAAACTCAGATATTAGTATGCCCAAGAAAGTCTCAGTGGAGAAACCCTGCTTTGGGCCTTTTGCTTACCTATTCTGTTGCCCTGAATGTCAGGAAGGTCTTTGCCTCAGGCCACACTTTGTGAAGCCTGAAGAAAATAGTTTTCAAATGGAATTGAATGGTCATTACCTTTGCCTCTTCGGTTAATTGCTTTGGAAATGGATGTGTCTGAATCAGCCTCTTGGCCCTATGTGAGGCTGTGGCTTAGATTCACAGCACATGATGGGTCTAAAGAAAAATCCCATGTGTGCATCCAAAACCAAAATGGACAAAAGAACTGTCATGGTGGATAGAGTCTCTCGCCTTCCTCTGTAAGGTTCCTGACCTCCATTAAGTGAGAATAGGGATCATTTGGGTCAAGTGAATTCTTTAAAGTTCTGCAGAGGCTATCCCATAGGTTCGTGGGTTTTCTCATGACTCCAATTCACATCTATGTTTACAGAAGAGCAGGGACAGTGTTGGTCTTACAATACAGGAATGCAGTGGATCTTCCATCTGTTGAGAACCTCAAAGCTCCATGCAGAAATGATCTCTGGAGAAGATGTAGGCAGCTATGTAAGACCTGAGAGAGCAAAAATCATCTTCCATGGCAAACAACCTGGTCAGGATTAAGGGTTGAGTCAGAATGAGCCTATCTCTTCTTAATGTAGAGAAGATGGACCAAACCCAGCCTGTGTGGAGAGCTGTTCCCTTTTGCCTACGGGTGATATACCATTCTAACTTGTGAAAGTGTCACAGGAAGTAGGGGCAGCCCTCATCTCATGGGACCGTTGGAAGCAATTGTTATGACAAAGTGGTTGCCAAGGCAGTGATCTCATTCAGTTCCTGAAGGACGTGATCTCATCTCACTTCCATGGTGATGGAACTCTCTGAACTTGGGATACAGAAAGCCAGGCACCCAGAGCCAGTCTCAGTTCTAGTCCCAGTGGTCTCACTTTTTTGGATTTACAAAGGACAGAGTCAGTCTTTCTTGATACCTACTGATGTGAGGATGGCCAAATGCCAGGAAAGCTCGGAAGAGGGGCTCTTCCTGAGAAAGCAGATAGTGGCTCACTCCTGGCTTCTAACAACTTCACATTGTTGGCCAAGAAGACCAGATCTGAGACAGGTCAGGCCATTTCGGAGCATCATAGTATGGCCCATCAGTCAGAGCACACTCCGGAGAGTCACAGACCTATTTGGGGGAAGGAGGTGCCATTGCGGGTGTGGGTTTGTGGTTTTGTCTCATGTTCTGAGAATAGTTAGAAAAGGCGGTTTGTTTGGTTTGGAGTGAACTGTTTCTAGTAAGTCGTTTGACAATGCAAGTGTTTCTATGTCTGTGTATCCCACTGTGTCCGTACTTGTAGACATTAGAAAAGAGAATGCATCAATGGATGTGTCCTGTCTCATAGAAAGCTTCCCAGCATTCATCCAGCACAATTTATGAATTGAATGCGGCTTGCCTTATTTATGGGCGTTACCTGCTACCTTCCTAAGTTGCTGTTTTCTTCCTGAATTATGGCCAATCTCCAGAATAGGCTCATGGTTTTGTGTCCAAGATATGTACTACCTCCAAGCTCTGTGACATGGCCATGTACTGGATAGCTGAATGGAATGGCGAGCATCTCAGAAAACTCAGATATCAGTGTGACCAGTAAAGTCTCAGTGGAGAATCCCTGCTTTGGGCCATTTGCTTACCTATTGTTCTGTTGCCCTGAGAGTCAGGAAGGTCTTTGTCTCAGGCCAACCCTTTGTGAATCCTGAAGGAAAGATTTTTCAAATGGAAATGAATATGCTTTACCTTTGGCTCTTTCCTTAATTGATTTGGAAAGAGATGTGTGTGAATCAGCCTCTTGGCCCAGTGTGATTCTTTGACTTAGATTCTCAGTACCTGATGGATCTAAAGAAAGATCCCATGGGTGCATAAAATCCAAAATGGCATAAAGAGCAGTCATTGTTGATGAAGTATTTTGCCTTCCTCTGTAAGGTTCCTGAATTCCATCAAGTGAGAATAGGGATCTTTTGGGTCAAATGAGTTCTTCAAATCTATTCAGAGGCTATCCAATAGGTGCTTGAGTTTTCTCATCTTTCCAATTCACATAAAGAATCTGTACCCGACACTCAGTAGGACTCAAATTGGAGAAGCAGAGCAGTATTAACGGCAGGCCTATTTGATCACTCCTGGTACACAGGAAGGGTGTACAGGCCACTGGGAATTTAGGCAAATGAGGGGCAACAGAGCTTATTTTGGACACTGTCTTGGGCTACGCTAATGCTATCAAATGTCAATCCTATTGTTGACTTCATATTTGTTTTATCCTAAGCTCATATATTCATCCTCAACCCTGTTGAAAATATCTAATCCCATCACTCACTTTATTCTTTTTCTGATTTCCTAATGTCTCTATTGATATCTGCTTTCCTACATATTTTGCCCTGTGCATCATTGTGACTGACTCTTCACTTGTGTTGACGTTTACATTGACTCTCTAACCAAAACCCTATTGCTAAAGAACTTTTGTTCCAAATCCTATACTCACTTTTCTTCCTAAACTTACCGACTATCTTTCTAATCCAACTGACAATAACTTTTTGAATGGATGTTCTCTTCTACATTCAATGATCCAAGTACAGTTCAGGTTTCTATTCAACCAGGTGAGGGAGTAGATTCTGCAGTTTGGCAATTGGGGACAGCACATTCTGGCAACAAGATTAGCAAAGAGTTCTCAAGATTTCAACAGTGTTTCGTTAAGTGTACAGAAAAACAGGAAGTGACAAGTACATATTTTATTAACCTTTCATTCCCCACTTCTTTTTCTGGCTACTTTTAATCATAAAAGTGATCTTTGTGGGGTGTCACATTCTATGTCTGCTAGTGGGGTATTACCATAATTTTAATTTGTCCAATTTGAGCTTGGAGAAAAGAAATTACATGGTTGAGGAAACAGGGTTTTATAGTTAGTAATAATATGAGGATTATTATTGGACCGGCCAGGGTTGATAAAAACGTAATTAACCAGGGGGACTGTGTAAAAAAAGACTCAAACTACCCTTTCTGTGCCTCTCTCTCTCTCGTTGTTGCTCTTCAAGGCATCTTTTTAATTTACTCATAGATTTTTTTACAACTCCAGTATTGTCGACATAAAAACAACATTCTTCCCTCAATGAAGCACAAAGGCCCCCCTCTGTCATGAAAAGGAGGTCCAACCCTCGACTGTTCTGTAAAACAACTTCAGAGAGAGAGGTTAAAGATTCCTGCAAAGCTGTGATGGAGGTTTCTAAAATCTTTAAGTTTTGATCTATTGCTGCTTCTAATTGGGTCACTTGTTGTGTCCCATGGACCAGAGCAGTGGTTCTTGTGCCCAACCCTGCAGCAACTCCTATTCGTAATAGAATGGCTAAGGTGAGGGACATATGTTCCCAGCGGAACCGGGTTGTATGTCCCCCTCTTTGATCTTCAGATGAACCTGCGTCATGATAGAGCACTCTGGGAAACATCTGCACCATTTCACAATTAATCACATCTGTTGACCATTTCATGAAAACATAAACAATGTTTAAGTATATAGAATTATACTGTTGTAGGGACGGACAAGGCAAGGCACCTAAGATAGCACCAAAGACACGGAAACAGTCTTTTTTGGTTTCAACCAGATTCAGAGGGCATTGCTTCTGTTGTAATCAATTAATCCCCTGAAACCCAAGTTACGTAGTTTCAGAATTTTGTACCCAACACGTAAGGGAAGGGGCTCAGAAGTTCACAGTCTGCAGAAGTTCACAAAAAGCAGTTTTTGTTTCTGTTTTTTTCTCAGTTTGGGCAAGTTAACTTTTCAAGGACACCTGGGTGGGGGTGTCTTCCCTTTCTTTTTTTCCCCCTTCCAGCTGTTTCCATACAGCCCAGTTTGTAACTTCTTTATCTTAGAAATGTAGCCATCTCTGTGAAGCCCCAGCTCAAGGCCAGAGGCCTTTTTTTCAAATATTTTGTGAAAAACTAGTAAGGGTGTGTCTAGATCAGGAGTGCTTAATTTTTTAGCCAGTTGCCAAGGAGACCAGGGCAACACAAAAATAGGAAGTTTATCTACAGTGAACTCTTTTATCGGGATTCTTTTGCTGAAAGTCCTAAATCAGCCATGGTGAAGACTTCTGGAGAAGGTCAGTTAAGACTTTTCTGTGGGCCTGGTACAGAGGGGGACAATTTGGAAGGCAGGGATAAGAGCAGCTCTGTGGATCTGAGAATGAGGAAGGAGAGATGTAAAAGAATATTGGGAGAGGGCTTTGGGATCTTAATAGCAACAAAAACTTGAGCAGTAGAACAGATAGAACAGAGGGGGAGACGGGAGTGAGATTCCAAAAAGCCTGTGAGGGACTTTAAATTCTTAGTAACCTGTTTTTAGTGATGACAAAGCAACATTAAAGGCCATTTTCATTACATCTTGTATTAGGGTCTGAGGATTCTTCTCAGCGGGTTTGAGCTTTGCATTAGGTGGTAAGAGGACTGGGTGGGACCCGGTGCGGGCACTGACAGGAGAGGAGAGGAGTGAGTGAATGGAGTGGTACCTCAGTACCTGCAACCTCAGCAAGGGAGCAATGGTCTGAGAACCAGTCGAGATTTGGGTTTTTGATCTAGATATTGGAGGGGAGAAATCAAGTTGCTGAGGTGGGAGTGACAGCAGAGAGTCTGGAGCACAAGGCTGAGGGTGAGCATCTATTGGAGAAGCATAGTTCAGGATGTGAGCAAAGGAGAGAGAAGGCCTCCACATAGCGGAATCTCCATTCACCCTTTTGAGCACTTGCAGAAGTTAAAAAGGTCACACAGAATTTGAGGATCTAGAGACCCCTCTGGGGGCCATCGGTTTTGGTTATCTAATTCGTAATATGGCCAATGCTGTGTACAGAATTTGATGAGGAGTTTGGGTTCCATCTGACAGTCCCTGTATGCTCACATCCCCATGACTTACAATAGAAGTCTGCTCTCCCCCCCCCCACAGCCGTGACTGTTTGTGGCTTTGATAGTCTGCCGGGCAAACATAGTAATCTAGGCTAGCCAACCTGCATCTGGTTCACGTGTCCCTACATCTATAATGTTTGTTTCCATTATCTATGGTACGGAAGGGATTTAATGGAATTTTAGTGGGATCCTGTTAATCAGGGATATCCCAATAGGAAAGACCTATAGCCAGCTGACAAATGACTGGGTGGAGAGATGGCCACCAGGTTCGTAAGGGGGCTGTATTCGAGATAGGCCATACTTCGTGTCCAGTAGGATTTGTGATCAGCCATCGCAGCTTAAGGGGCTGATTAGGGTTAAGACTACTGGTCGTCAAGGGGAGAATAAATATCTTCCAGGATCTTCTTTACAACCATTTGCAATGTTTCTTTTTTCTTCTTTTTTATTTCTTTTTGTGTGTGTGTGTGGGGAAGGCTTCAATACATCCTGAAAATGTATGTTCAAAGACTAGGAGTTATTTAAGTCCATACCTTACTGGCTTAATTTCAGTAAAGTCCACTTCCCAGAATTGTCCTCGTCTGGTTCCTCATAGGTGCTTTCCTGCAGGAAGCTTGGAAGTGTAAGCTTTAACCAATTAATGGACCTGACAGGCTTTTGTTACCCATTCAGTTATTTCCTTTTGCTGTGAGTAGGTTAGTGGAAAACTGTGTTCTTGATCTTTCACGAATGAATGCAGTTTCTTTGAACAAAGGTGAATGAGTTGATGAACATTTGCTACTGACATAGTTAGAGCCATGATTATAGGAGTAGTTACTGAAGAATTAAAAAATTCCACTTGAGGGCCTTCAGGGTTAAAAGTTATTTTGGCCCAGAGCTTGGTGAGCAGAACTCTGCCCATCAATGGGGCCAGGCATTCTGGGATTACTAGGAAGGAGTGATGGATTTTTCCTTTTCCCTGGTCCATGGTCCTCGTAGTTGTCAAAGCCCGATATTTACTTCTGTTAGACTCTTGAATTAGAGACCTTTTATTCGGTAGAGGGCCCAATGGGCCTTACGGGCTGAGTATATTCACCCTGCATCTACTTCAAAGTTTATTGTGTTCCCCTCCACTTAAAAAGTTACCTTGAGGTCAGGGAGAGGATCTGAGCCCGGACTTTCTTAGTATTCCTCCAGAGTCAGAATATCTGGCTGGCATGGCTGTCTCTTTCTAGGGCACTCTTTGGCCCAGTGTCCTTTTTCTTTAGAGTAGGCACATTGATCTGAGGCCAGGGGTGGCCTCTAGTGTGTGCCCAGGTATCCCTTCCTGTCTCTCTGTTTCTTAATTTCTGGCCTATTTGTTGTTGTGACCAGGACCTTAGTCAATGCCTTAGTCTGTCTTTTGTTTCTTTTATCCTCACTCAGCTCCCTTCTCTTCCTCAGTTTCTCTCTTAAAGTATACCTTCTCGGGTTCTCTGAATAAATCCCTCAAAGTCATATCTTGTAATCCATCTAAGCATTGTAACTTTCTTTTAATATCCAGGGCAGCTTTCCCAATAAAGGCCATTGTGACAGATGCCTTTTGATCCTCTGCCTGAGGATCGAAAGGAGTATGTCTCTTATATGCCTACATAATTATCTCTAAGAACATAGAGGGAGATTCATCAGGCCCTTAAATAATCTCTCTTACCTTGGCCAAATTAGTTGGTCACCTAGCGGCCACTAAGATACCCACTATTAGAGCCCGGCGATAAGTGGACAGATGCTCCCTACCTTCAAAGGTGTTGGGGTCCCAGTTGGGTCGTTTCAAGAGAAAGCCGGCTTTGAATATATTGGGAAGTTTTGTCGGTCACGCATTTGGTCCGAGGATACTTTTTTCTAGCATCCAGGATGATTCTCTTTTGTTCCTCTGTCATGAAGAGAGTCCCTAGGAGTTGTTGGCAGTCATCTCAAGTAGGTTGGTGTGAAAACATCAATGACTTCACCAGACCTGAGAGCCAGGTTGGGTCCTCGGTAAAAGGGGGATTGTTATTTTTCCATTTATATAGGTCTGAAGAGGAGAAGGCCAATACTGGTAGGCTTGCATTTTTTCCCTATGGCCATCGTCAATCATTGGTCCTTAGGGATGGAGGGAAGCAACACGGAAGTTCCAGGGTTTTCAATCATTTGCCACCGGCGAGTTCCTTTAGCAACTCCAGCTTCCTCCAGGGGAGGAGGGGCTGTGTGTGACGCAGGGGAGTTATCTGGAGGGCCCTGGGCTGGCTTAGCGTTCTCCAATTGCGGAGAGGCTGAGTCAGCAGCTGGAGAATCACTTAGAGGGTGTTGGGGGTTGTGGGACAAGGGTAGAAGATAAGGAGGGGGATGAGAGTCCAGTAGAGTCAAATCTTGTGACTCAGGGAGAACAGAGGGTGGAGGAGGAGGAGGAGCAGAGGGGTTGAGAGATCGTGGGGGAAGGAGTAGGAAAGGGGACACAGCAAGGAAAGGCTTCACCCACGGAGGAGGAGATTTGCAGAGGTCCTGCCAAGTTAAGGTATATTCCTGTTTATCAGTATGGCTATGTGGCCCTGGCTGTAAGACAATATCTCTGTCTTTTTAAATTAGTGGGAAGTAGAAAGATCCTTCTAGGGGCCATCCGAATCCAAAGGTGGGCCATTCTGTGGCACACAGAGTCTGCCAGGTCCAGCGTTTTACTAAAAAAGAAACATTCTGAGCCCTTAAGCGGACTTTGGTCCATAGATCAAGGGTCAGGGACAGAGGCATTGAAGTGATCTGTCCCATAATGAAAGATACACAAACAGTAAAAGCAACGACACAGGACACAGACAAGAGAAAACAATAAAGACAGTCAATGGACGTCCAACACTGAGACCAAGACTGAGCAGGTGGCAAAACCCGATGGGCTGGCAATACCGAATCTGAAACAAAGTATCACTGAGTCGAGGAGACTATTATTCCTTGATTCCCGAGTCCTCTGTGGCGTCCCCCAGGGACTTGGCTTGTGGCTCTGTGACACGTCTGCCAGCCACCATCAAAGAGAGCTCACACACTTCATCGACAGCCATTTTGCCAAGCCCTAACCTGAAACCTGAAACCAGAAAGAGGTGCCTTACTTACCCTGAGAGTAGCCCATTGGGGTCTCTCGTTCACCACTGCTGGATTTCGGTGGAACCTCCATATATAAATATCGGAAGAGCATTGGGGGAAGAGACCACCAAGAGACTCTCTCATGCAAAAACAAAGGGTTTATTGGGGGTCCAGCATGCTGGGGCTCAGAGCTCATTTGAATAGAGCAGAGAACCCTGAGAACAGCTTAAGCAGAGCTTATATACTTTCCTTGAAGAGGGCAGGGAGGAAAGTTTATTGATGGGCCTGGGCGGGTGAGCAGTTTGCGTGCAACTGGGTGAGGGAGTACATTCTGAAGTTTGGCAGTTGGGGACAGCACATTCTGGGAAAAAGATTAGAAATCACTTCTCAAGATTTCAACAGTGTTTTATTAAGCATACAGTAAAACAGGAAGTGACAAGAATCTATTTTATTAACATTTCACTACCGACTATACTTTGCCAGATTTCCTAAAGTCTCTATTGATATCCGCATTCCTACATATTTTCCCCAGTTCATCATTGTGATTAATTCTTCACATGTGCTGACATTTACATTCACTCAATACCCGAAACCCTATAGCTAAAGAACTTTTGGTCCAAATCCTATACTCACTCTCCTTTATAAACATACCGACTATCTTCCTAATACTACTGACTATCCATTTTGACTGGAAGTTCTCTTTGAAAATCAATCATCCAAGTTACAAGGTCCTATGCTTAATACCCAATCAAATGCCCAATGCCCTTCTGGGCTTCAAATCTTACCTAGATTTTTGTTTTCAGATTCATATATTTTACCTATATATTCTTGAAAATATCGCAGGTTCCCAATACCATTATTCATCCAGAAGAATGATTTCTATTCCAAATCAAACCTGTTATTAACCCTAACCATACACTGTTCCCTCAATCTAACTTTAGAGAAGAGCAAGGACAGAGTTGGTCTTAAAATACAGGAATTTAGGGGATCTTCCAACTGCTGAGAAACTCAAAGGTCTATGCGCAAATGATCCCTAGAGAAGTTGTAGACACCTATGAAGGAACTGAGAGAGCAAAAGTCATCTTTCATTGCAAACAACCTGGTCAGCATGAAGGGATGTGTCTGAATCAGCCTCTCTCTTCTTTATGTAGAGAAGAAGGACCAAACGAGGCCTCTGTGGAGAGCTGTTCCTGGTTACCAATGTTTGATATACCATTCTAACTTGTGAAAGTGTCAAAGGAATTAGGGACAGCCTCCATTTCATGGGACCTTTGGAAGCAAATGTTAGGACAACGTGCTTGCCAAGGCATTGACCTCATTCAGTTCCTGAAGGAAGTGACCTCACCTCACATTCTTGGTCTGGAACTCTCTGAACTTGGGATACAGGCATCCAGGCACACAAACCTAGTCCCAGGCCCAGTCCCAGTGGTCTCACTTCTTTTGATTTACCAAAGACAGAGTCAGTCTTTCTTGGTATCTACTGATGTGAGGATGGCCAAATGCCAGGAAAGCTCTGAAGAGTGGCCTTTCCTGAGTAAGCAGGAAGTGGCTCACCGTTGTCTCCTGACAACTTCACAGAGTTGGCCAAAGAAACCAGATCTGAGACAGAACAGGCCATTTGATGGGAACATAGTACGGCCCACCAGTCAGAGGTCACACCCGATAGTCAGAGACCTACTTTGGGAAAGGAGGTGAATTTGTGGGTGTGAGTGTGTGTTTGTGATTTTGTCTCATGTTCTGAGAATAGGTAGGAAAGGCAGTTTGTTTGGTTTGGAGTGGACGATTTCTAACAAGTGATTTGACAAGGCGAGTGTTTTTATGTCTGTGTATCCCACTGTGTCCATGGTTGTAGACATTAGAAAAGAGAATGCAATGCATCAAAGGATGTGTCCAGGCTAGTAGAAAGCTTACCAGAATTCTTTCTGCCCAATGTATGAAAGGAATGCGGCTTGCCTTATGGATGGGTAACACCTGCTATCTTCCTAAGTTCCTGTTTTCTTCCTGAATTCTGGCCACTCTCCAGAATAGGCTCATGATTTTGTGACCAAGTTATGTACCACCTCCAAGCTCTGTGACATGGCCATGTACTGGATAGCTGAAGGGAATGGCGAGCGTCTCAGAAAATTCAGATATCAGTGTGACCAGGAAAGTCTCAGTGGAGAAACACTGCTTTGGGCCGTTTGCTAACCTAATGTTCTGTTGCCCTGAATGTCAGGAAGGTCTTTGCCTCATGCCACCCCTTTGTGAAGCCTGAAGAAAACAGTTTTCAAATGGAAATGAATATGGATCACCTGTGGCTCTTTGCTTAATTGCTTTGAAAAGGGATGTGTCTGAATCAGCCTCTTGGCCCTGTGTGAGGTTGTGGCTTAGATACTCAGCACGTGGTGGATGTAAAGAGAGATCCCATGTGTGCATCCAAAACCAAAATGGCCAAAATGCAGTCCTTGTGGATGAAGTCTGTCCCCTTCCTCTTTAAAGTTCTTGAACTCCATCAAGTGAGAATAGGGATCCTTTGGGTCAAATGGGTTCTTCAAAGACCTGCAGAGGAGCTTGTGTTTTCTCATGACTGCAAATCACATAAAAATATATACCTGACACTCAGTTTTCCACAAATTGGAGAAGCATAGAAGTATTAACGTCTAGCATATTTGATCACTCCTGTTTCACATGAAGGGTGTCCAGACCACCCTGAATTTACGCCAATGAGGGGCAAGGGAGTTATTTTGGACACTCTCTTGGACTCCGCCACTCATGGAAACCTTCAGCCAGAGGTTGTGATTAGTGTCTATATGGAAGAAGATGAGGGCCATATGGGAGGGTTTTGGTTTTAATTTTGGTCATTTGTGTCCGGTTGGAAGACATGACTGGGACCACCTGGGCTTGAACTCTGGTGTGATTCCCCTTAGAGACTGAATTCAGAGAAGTATTGCCATGAATTTTGTTGGGATTTTAGGAGTCCACCCATGAGAATCACCCTTGGAAACTGAGATCTAGGCCCAGGGTGGCTTTCCACAGAGCCCTGGGTATCTCAGCCAGAAGATCACATGATTTAATTCTGAAAGACTTGTCAGCCATTGTTGAGAGTCACAACACCCATGGACGTCACATTGTAGACCTCAATAGGCCTGGCTTCATGTGACATTTTGGCCACTCTTTGGGAAGCCTTGCCTGTGAGAGTTCTACAGAGCATTCATTGAAATGAGCTTCCTCACCATTTAAAGGTTCCTGAATGAATTGAAACCCACAGTGCCTGCAACGTCATCCTTGAAAAATGCCTAGATAAATACCATGAAATTTTTGAAATTCCCATGACCAGGTGGCACTGGAGAAACTTTGGATGTCCTGTTGCTGATCGTAAATATGCAAGACAGTGCCTTGATTGAGTGGGTTTCATGAAAATGGTGTAGAACAGAGATGCCAATATGTTGGAACCTGCTGAGTAGTGGGCCTAGAGCAGTGGTAGGCAGGTGTGTGATAAAAAATTTGTGGTGGGGCCATGTGGATCTGCCATTGGATCCCAAATGGCTTGTGACTTACATGGTGAAGCCAGCAAACCCTTCCATGTAAAGGCTTCTGGTTATATGGAGATGTTTCCGGGCAATGTTTAGAATCAGGTTACTATGGACATGGGGCCAAGCTATTTGGGATAGAAACCTGGTTGGTGCATTCTCCTGCAGACCCTGACCAACCACACATGAAAGAATTGCCTCCAGAACTGTGTCCCAGTTGAACTTCTTTTATTTCATGAAGCAAATGCCAAAGTCCCAGTGCAGCAGCAAGAAACACCACGAAAAGTGGAGGATGACCAAATGGCTTCCCAGTCCACATGGGAATACCCTTAGCCCCCAGTGGCCACAGTTTACTTACAAAGAGAGAATTCAGCACTGCTGCCTCATGTTCATTGGAAAATAAGAAACCATGTCCTCCAGGTCACATAGATGCAGACACAGCATTGATAGTCTCACTAAAAGGAAGCTAAAGCTCCTGACAACAACATATATTTCAAGTGCCCAAACTCAGAGGCAGTTTCTCAAGAAGTATTTAGGCCAGCAGAGCTCCATGTTTATGGAGTGTTTACCCTGTCCCATACTAGGGAAACTCCTCTACCACTTCCAAGGTTGTAAACTCCTGAGCATATTATTCACAGATTTTATTACTCTTCTCCTCTAATTGTGTCTTACTTTGGGCGAAAAAAATATCAAGGAATTGTTCTGGATGAGAGTGG